>NC_068298.1:40453711-40753711 GCF_025860055.1 Xyrauchen texanus | reverse complement strand
AATCTGTTAGCCAATCGACTAGCATACTCTCTCTTTGTCTAGCATTTAAACAGTGGTGTAGTGGTGAGTGTAGACGTGGGCATACTGTGAATTTATCTAGTCAACTAAGACCAAACCTACAGTAATAAATCATCTAATCAACAATAATAATAATTATTATTATTGATTAGATGATTTATTACTGTAGGTTTGGTCTTAACAATAACAATAATAATAATTATTATTATTGTTATTATTAACTTGTCTTGTTCATTATAATGCTTTAAATTTTATTCTGAGTGTTGTTATGACGGGACCTAATTTAAATGGATTTGTACAATGAAATATCCATGGAGATAAGAAATTACCTGTATAGACTTCAAGCGTGGCACTGCATGATACTGTCCCAAACTGATTTGATGCCGTACATTTAAATATTCCAGAATCTTCTGGATAAGCCTCTGTAATCACTAGGGTGCATAACTCCTCTGCAACAAAACGCAGAAATGTCTAAAGTATGAAACTCAATATACATACATTTATCACTCAAAAGACGAAAAGATCCATCCATTTATGCACCATTCACTTGTGACAAATGTCTACAGTATACTTACCAGGAACAGATGCTGAACTTGCCTCTGAAAAGGACAAAAACAATAAGATTACTGGCCTGTACAGTAATGATACTCTCTTAAAGGTGCTGTAAGTGATTTCTTAATGAAATGGTAAGCAAAAAAACGTCCAACTCCTTGAAAGATAGCATGGGGAAAAGTGTGCCTTGAGAAGTGCCATTCTTTGATCAGCCAATCAGAAGACTTTGATGTGCTTTCTACCTGTCAATCATTTTGTGCATAGTGTAGTAGTTGAAGCGGAACATTCAAGTTTAATGCCATATTCAGTTGTCAGCTGATGGTGCTATTTTGCTACTAAATGCTGCTGGGTGACCGTCTCAATGCTTTTGAGGGCAGTGTTTTGGAAAGGGTGTAGTCTCGTGGGAGTTCCAGAATGGCTAAAATCGCTTACAGCACCTTTTAATAGTTATAATATAATAACAATATAATAGTATAGTATACTGTATTTAATAGTAATAGCTTAAAAAGGAAATCCTGATATTATTTACCCACGTCATTGCAAACCGTTATGTCAACTCTCATGGCGAAACGTCACTAGGGAGACTTTTTTCCTGCACCACCGAAAGTGGCTGTTGATCTGAATTTAATGTTACTCTGATGCTGTATTCAACTAATTAAAATGTATTTAAAATACACTGTGACAGATCACTGCCTTCCCTATCAAAGGAGGAAGTGGAAACCAAATGAACAAATAGCACACACACTTCCAACTGAAATACGATATAAAAAGGCTTTCCAGCACAGAGGTGCCAGCACACACATACATGCAGCTCCGTGTGACGCTCACACTGTTTCCTTCTCGGCCAAACGCAGAATGAACACGATACTCGGCTGCGTGCATGTCTCTCTCTCTCTCTTTTGAACTGGTGTCTCTGGCTCCTCTTTATCTTACCAGGCGTCCATCCTTATGGCCTGGCCACACCCTCCTCCTCGTCACATACATAGTCAAATTAAATGATTTGAAAATTCTGTCATCATTTACTCATCGCTTTATCGTTTTATTTGTATTATTTTAACAAAAGGGAGTTTTCAGAATGTCTGAGATGTGGTTAAAAAAAATTAGAAAAGGACCATAAAAATGATCTTAAAATTAAGATCACCCCCTCACTATCCTGATCAGCACTGTGGCAGCAGTGGAGTCATTCAGGTTCCTGGGCTCTACCATGTCTCATGAGCTGAAGTGGGAGATCCACATAGACTCCACTGGATATAACTCCCTCACCAGTTGAGGAAGTTCAATCTGCCACTGGAGCTGCTGACTCAGTTCTACTCAGCAGTCATTGAGTCTATCCTGTGTACATCTATAACTGTGGGGTTTGGTTCAGGATTATTGGTGCTGCGTATTTAGCAGCGTAAATCTAGCAAACTTGTTTCAAATTAAATTTTTAAAATTTATCTATTTATTTATTATTTAGTTTCGAAAAGTGATCACAGCTGTGATGGGGTTTCTAATACAGCTGAAGGGGGAGTGACAGACAGTATAGTTGACATCTTGTCTCTCCAGACTGTTGAAATTCAGTGGTCTCTCTTTTTTTCCTCTTGTGGAAGTCGTGGAAACAGAATAGTAGATTTATGTTTTTCTTTTGCTGTTGGAGCAAACGGGTAAGCAAAAATGATAATTGATAATTGCTGTGGTCTCCAAATTAACCACTTTTGACGTTTATCCTGCAAGTCAACTATGCTGCATTCATGGAATGGCCCATTGTTTAGGTTTAGATTTTCAGTGAATAACTACCTTGTGTCAAAACAAACATGGTCGCTATGAACTGTTGAGGTGTAGCAAGAGCTAGATTCTTCTACAATTTCCATTTCTGTGTTCCATGGAAAAAGTAACAGCATATGGGTTTGGAAAGACATGAGCATAAGAAAATACATTTACATTTTTTTGAACTATTCCTTTAAACAAGGAATGTATAAAATTACGCATGAGATATAATACATTTCAGCTGTGTGCAACTTTCACTCACTCTTTCTAAGAATGCGAAAGTCTGCCGAGTCGATGATTTGCTCGTGCTCTCTGTACCAGGAGACCTGCAGTGGAGGAGTTCCTCTGATTCTACACTCCAGAACCACCAGCTGCCCCTTTACTGTGCTCACATCTTGAAGACACTGCAGAGACAGAACCACATAACACTCTACAAGAGCTCGAACTCAATAACTCACAACTCAGTGAAAGTCTTGTTATACCTTGACAAATGTTGGAGATACTCCAGCATTCCCTAAACACTGTGTTGGGCTCTGAACCTAGACAGTGAAACACAACAACAGGTTAACGCTTGAATCTGTGTTCGGATTAGATGTATGTTTGGATTTCAGTATGTATTTGTAAAGTAATGTCCAATCCAAGAGGTTTAGATTAGATGTCTAGATTGTTTTTGTGCAGGTATCACAGCGATTCAATATTATAAACATGTTCAGGCTGCATAGAGGAGACTGTTGCAGTGTTTCATATTATTCTAGATTATTCTGCACCAGGTGAAGTTTCAGCAAATGAATAGTAATTCAATGCTTTTTCCCCTTTCTGCTCTAGTGTACTAAGGTGCTGCATTGCCTTGTTAAAACTATGTGTTTACTGTTTCAGCACTGTTAAAAAATGATGCCTATATGCTTACATACAATCTATCCTATTACAACAGTACTTGCTAGAAGAAGAAATTAGATAGGAAGCGATTTCGGGTTCGGGTCGGATTTGGGCTTAAAATCTGACGGTAGCCTATTGTTTGGCCAGGTAGGGTCACACTGTTTCATTTTAAGGCCGGTGCAGACCTCTATGGCAGATTTCTGCACATACCCTCAGATTAAATCATGCAGACACCCATGCATTTTACAAGGAGCCTACACATAATCAGTCACAAAGGTGCAAAACCTCTCCCAAAATATTTTTGAAATGACAATCTTGTCTTGCATATTACAGAAGTTACACATTGTGTTAATGTCGGATTAAAATTTCTTTAGTCCTCACTGTGGACTGTAGCGCGATGACGTAGTGGATTTTATCTACGACATCACAGACATCTATTACGTAGTGGATTAAATCCATGTTTTAACATTCGGAGCTGTGATATACTGGATGTTTTGAATGCAAACATTTTATTCAGCATGTACAGTACAAGCAGAGAGTGCAATAATGAAGGTGTTTTATGTTAATAGTATAGTATAGCGTATTAATAGCTTTTGAGCTTCGGGAATTTCAGTCTTCTAAGAATATGAGAGGTTGTGGACTATTTGGAGTGAATTTGTTTGGTATGGATGATTACTATTATTATTTTAATTTGTAATTTTTTTTTGTATTTGTTTGATTCTGTTTGAGAACATATACATTCATATTTCTTTAATTTGATTTGGGATTCAAATCCTATTTTAGTATAACATATAATAAATAAGAAGAAAATGTTTATCTGTATGCGTCCTGCAATGGTTGATTACAATATGGCACAATTAGTTTCATGAAGATAAAATACAAAACAATGCATATATCCAGTATTTCAAATAAACATCTAACTTTGAAGCTGCCAGAGAGAAAATAATATTTGCTCTATGGATGAATTTAAACATTAAAGTTTATACAGACACAGATGTGTACCGGCATTAGTTAAACTATTAACTTTTAGTTAGCCACTAGGCTAATATAGGCTATATGCCACACTGACAACACTAAATAATATAATATTGTAAAGACAATCAAATTTAATACGAAGCATTGAAGTGGATTATATCCACTACGTCTTTGAGTAAAACAGCTGGTAGTATTCTACTCTTTGAGAGCTTTCCAACAACATATGACACATGGCTATTTGATGAATTTGATGTTTTTACCAATTACAATCCTATGTACAATGCAAAATTATATATAAATGATCAAAATGGATTTGTCCGCAAATTTCAAAGCACTTGTTCAGTTATGGTCATAATGCCTACATGCATTGTAGAGCTTCTCAGCTTTAAAACAATCCCAAGACTGTTACTGACTGGCCCATCTGTGCTTAAATGGTTAAATCATAAATTCTGAGGTCGTTTTAGGGCTTACAGCATTGTGTCGTCATGACAACTAAGTTATAAAATTGGATAACTTCACATAGAAAAATGTTAGTAATTGATTTAGCACACTAAAATCACGATAATACACATATTGCTTACATCTTGTGGCTATATTGTTATGTTTTAACGTTTACGGATTGTCCCCATTGACTTCCAATTTAAGTGTCTCACTGTAACCCAGATTTTTTTCTTTTTCTTTTTTGATTTAATTAAGGAAGGACGAGTCTAAATTACTTTTTGTGGTACAAAAAACATCATGCCACAAATGCTGTCGATTGCATTTAATTGTATTGAAAATGTAGAAACCAATGTCACCTCATATGTTCTTACCATCTGAGGACTAATGCAGAGAGGCTGAACTAAACTGGAGTGTCTCTGCTGAAGCATTGTAGAAGAGGAAGATGAAGAAGAAGAGGAGGAGGACGTCTCTCGCGAGCATGATGAGATAGTCAGGGACATAGTTGAGGTTTTTTTCTCGACCCTGGAAAAGTAAGAATGTAATAGTATAAAGATTATGTCAAGACAAGTATACCACAGCATGACACCTTATTAACATAATGGTTCTAGACTGTATATTAACATTTATAATGAACATAGGATCAATGAATTTCTAATCAAATTAATAATTTATGGGGTTGCATACTGAGTAACTACTTAAAGGTATAGTTTAGCCAAATAAAAATGCTGTCATCATTAACTCACCCTCATATCGTTGTAAACCTGTATGACATTCTTTCCTCCATGGAACACATATTTCAGAGTCTTTCAATGCTTTTTTCCAATGCAATAACAATGATGGTGGAGCGGCTAAGTGATATAATCGTTCAGTTTATGATACAAGCGTGAAAATTGGCATGAACAGTCTCCATGGGTCACTTGACAAGAAAATTGTCCGAGCCACTTGAAATTTCAAGATGGCGGCCATTTTTCAAGATGGCCGACACCTGGATCCTCAAAAGATCAATTATCCGATAGAAATGTATTGGTTTTTTTTCATTAAGGACGATTTGGTGTCATTTTATTTTATATGTTTTAGATTATTCTAAAGACCAACTTTTAACACATCAAAATACAGTTGTGTTGATTTGTTGATTATAGATAGATTAGACAAGAGTGAATATCTGCACTACCAGGGCACACTGGTGATATATCACTGCTGTTAAACTCAGAGTGGGGTTCAGTGTCAGCTAATTGTAAAGTTAGTATCACAAATGCTGTCTAATCTACCCCAAAACAGTTAGATAGCCGCACCTGAATTGACAGGTTGTGCCAGTGCGGGAGAGCCGAGCCAAGGTTAATGGGGTTTTAGTCACTGACGTGCGGTCTGGGTAGGCAAACTAGGCACTGCCTACCCTGCCAAAATTCAAAAATAAAATGTTTATTAAATAATAAACTTGTATTTGTATTTTTACTTTTTATTCTTGTGAGTTATATATGCAATATGTGTGTTATTCCAATTGTTTAGACGTTATGATGACAAATGTAGCAGTTACGCATAATCAACTAAAAACAAATGGTAGAATAAGCAGTGCTTTTACGGTCCATTCATGCAGACGACACGTGGAAAACCCATTCGATCCTGTATTCTTTAACATGTACGGCAAAAAGCACAAATCTGCTGTGCCTTTTGACGTAAATATGTTATGCCCGTAATCATCTCCGTTACGTATCAGACATGGACCAATTAAAATCGAGATATTCCTGGACATTTGCGTAGCTAACGTCATTACACCACAGCTAGCGTACATGCCTAATCCCCGCAAAATTCAAAATCAAAATGACAGCACCGGCCGTAATCACGGAATTAAGAATTTTTTCCAAGCTCGATTTTAATTCCAAATATAATTTATAGAGTTAATTGCAAGAGGGAGGTCTACGCCAGCCTTAGATGGACTAGCACAGCAAAAGGGCACAAAAATTATCCGATCATTTCAAACTGATTGGTATGTAAGAAAAGATTGGCTATGTGGCTGTGCTAACAATCAGCGGCTGTACTGCTATCCCTGCCTGCTTTTTTCAACCAGTCAGACTGTTTGGACTTCAGCAGGATATTGTGATTTGAACAACCTGCCCGCAGCTTTAACCAAGCATGAAAAGTCGTCAGCTCACATCCAGTGTCAAATTACACTGAAAACCTTTGGAAAATCTCGGATCGACCTTGCACTTGACGAGCAAAGGAAGCTGTATATAACCTACCACAATGAAAAGGTAAAGGATTGTTGTATTGTATCTTCTGTTATAAAGATGAAGATTGCACATAAAAAAATAAGCACATAATGTTGTACAAAATAAATAACTTATGTTCTGTTATATGTTCTGTGTTTTGACTACTGAATTTTGTATAATAATATCTAATGAAGATATATTAACCAAATCGTATATATTATATATAACACATATATAAAATACATACATTTCTTGATATGCCGCGCTTGTGCGTAACGTTCACTGTGTGTGAGTGTGTGTGTGTGTGTGTGTGTGTGTGTGTGTCTGTGATAGAGAGAGAGAGAGAGAGAGAGAGAGAGAGAGAGTACACGATATACATCCTGATTTTTTTTTTTTTTTATTTTTTTTTTATTTACAAAAATAAAAACGCGCTTGTGTGTAACGTTCACTGTTATTACCTATTATTAGCTTAAACAATAAATCAGGTAATCTGGCTTTCATAACTCTGTGCCTAGCCTCTTTAAGACATCACCGCACGTCACTGGTTTTAGTTAACCGGATGGTGTACTGATCGCACGGGATATAAATGGCATTGGATGAACGATCGGACTAAGTGTATGGTTAAGGCATGAACTTAGTTGTATCCCATACATCAAAGTGCTTGGTAAAAGGTGGTACAAGGATAAACCCTCGGCCTCTGCCTATACATTTGCTGCAGACATGGCAGAAGCCATCATAACAGTTGAGAAAACTAACTGTGACAGATGTTTCATTTGTCAGCAGGACACCAAGGAAAAACTCATTCATCCAAGTTTATTCAACAGAGAGCACGATCATACTGGTTATGATACCATTGCAAGAAATGTTCCATTATTTCATAAGATCAATACTCTGCCTATCTTACTTAGTCCAACCCGACTAGATGAAGGTGATGGCATAGAAAACACATTGACAAGAAACAGAGCAAAATATCATTCAAGCTGTAAACTTATGTTCAATAACACAAAGCTGGAAAGGGCCCAAAAGAGAGCATCTACTGCTGCTAATGACACTGAAGATACCAAAGATATCCATGTCAAGAGGCCAAGAGGATCCCAGCCCTCGAAAGCTTTGTGCTTTATATGTGAAGATGAGAGTGCAATGTCCCCCTTACGAGAAGCAATGACAATGAAACTTAATGAAAGAGTCAATGAATGTGCCCATCAGAGACTGCTCATTCCAATTTTCATGCTTGTATCACCAAATAAACCACTATATCACTTAACTGCTCCACTAAGGTGTCGGCCATCTTGAAAAATGACCGCCATCTTGAAATTTCAAGTGGCTCGGACAATTTTCTTGTCAAGTGACCCATGGAGACTGCTCATGCCAATTTTCACACTTGTATCATAAACTGAACGATTCTGCCAAACATAAGCACATAGCAGCTCCACTATGATGGTGACTGAAGATTTAAAGCTTTCAAAAAGACACAAAAGCACCATAAAAGGCTAGTAGTCTAGTCCATATGTGCATTCTGGGCTGTTTCTTACATAAAGCTGTCATGTGGCTTAAGAGGACTTGGTGTAGTGCAAATCATTGTGATCACTTTTATGCTTTTATGGTGCTTTTGTGTCTTTTTTTCTTTAAGATTGAAAGCTTCAGTCCACATTAAAATAATTGCATGAAAAATAGCGACCGGCACAGGCTTCAGTTGCTTCTCCATGGAACAGAGAAAGTCATACATTTGGAATGACATCAGGGTGAGTTAATAATGACAGAATGTTAATTTTGGGATGAACTATCCCCTTAAAGCTAGAGTGTTTCTGTCTCTTACTGTGCCATGTTTCCAGTATCTCCAGAGAGTGTTGACGAGCCCAGCAGGAGACACTTTAACATAAAAAGAGAAATGGTGAGCTCATATGGTTTTTGTGTTTGAATATCTAAAGGACGAATTTGACTTAATGCACTATTAACAACAAATGCACAGTCTTTATCAGAAGTGTGTCATTTCTGTTCATGTCATCACAAGTTTCCCAAACACTTCCCATCTGTCATTGGTCAAACAGGTAGTCATGTGATAATGTTGTTGTGTCAGGCAGGTCAGGATGATTAAACTAACAGTGTTAACAAGTTTTAGGGCAATCAACTTAAGAATGGCTTACTTATAGTTGTCTTTGCATATTAAACTGGGGTAGAAGAAAGAATTTGAACTTTACCACGGCACACAATTCCATTTAAAGCACAATTATTATCTAAAAACATCTGAGGCATGTGATAGACCTTTTACATTTCCAGCACAGAGCAAAAAATAAAATTGACATACTGTATGGTGGAGTAAAAATGCTTCCATTTTCCTTTTTTATTATAAAAGAAATAAAATAAATAATTACAGATTATTATTGCGATATTATCAGCATAACAATTTGAGTGAAAAGTACAATTAAAAAATAGACACAAATTTCACAAATGATCACGTATTCCAGCATGATTTGAGAATGTTCCAAAGAGTCATTCACTTTCTGTAAAAAGAAGTTAACATGCTGTTACGATCCCCTGTTGTCTGCCCTATGTTCTCTGTCTCACTAGTAACATTCATGTCACGTTTCCTTGTTGTCTGCTCCGTGTTTTCCGTTTCACCCGTCACCGATCCCGTTCCATGTCACGTTTTCCCTGCTGTCCGCCCTGAGTCTCACTGTCTGTGTGTTTAACTGCACTTCCCACAATTCTCGGATCACACTCCCAGCCCTGATCACTGTGTTATTGTCCACACCTGTCGGTTATTTTGTCATTACCTTGTCTGTTTATTTAAACCCCTTTTTCTCCCCTTCCCGTTGTCGTTCGTTGATGTTCCATGTCTCCGCTCATGTATGGTTTGACGCTCTCTTCGCGTTCCCTGCCTGTCTGTCAGCCCGCTCAAGGTTACCCTGTTATCTGTCCCTCCGAGGTTACCCTGTCGTTCTCCGCCCTCCAAATCCTCTAGTATTTAGTTTGCCTTTTTCCCATCGAGGACTTTCTTTTGTTCCTGTGTTTTGTTTACTCTGTTTTGTTACAATAAAAGCCGCATTTGGATCCACACCCCCGTCTGCCTTCTCCTGCTTCCACGCATCATAACACATGCTCAATGTCAGATTTTTGTATTTGATTAGTGACCTACAAAGAGTGCATCATAATATTTTGAATGACAGATGTTCAATGTGGCCCACACTGTAAAAAAAAGAAAGTATTTTCTACAGAGAAACTACAGTAAAACTTTACATTCATTCCACAATTTTTGTGTCAAATTTCTCTAAAATACATTTATTCACACCAAATTTACATTTGACCCTTTACGGAACTGATTATATGTGTTACTGGTATTTTCAGGTATTTTCCTTTAAAGAAAAGTAAAAACAGGTATTTTCCTTTAAAGAAAAGTAAATGTCACAATTTTCACATGTGAAAATATAATTTTAACCTGGAGCAAAAAAAAAATAAATTTTTTTTTATTATTTCAATGAGCAATATTTGCTGAAAAATGTTCATTTGTAGTGAATAAATGTATTTTAGGGAAATTACATTACGGAAATAATGTAAATTTTATGCTACATTTGCGACACAATATATTGAGTTTGTATTGTACTCATTATAATAAAGAAATTCAACAAATAACTTTTATTGAAGTCAACAATATTATGGAGTTTAGTAACCCCAACATTATTTTTACTGTTATTTAAATTTACGTAGCTAAAACGTCTAGGTTACTATTGTAACCTCAGTTCCCTGATGGAGGGAACGAGATGTTGTGTCGAAGATGCGACACTAGGGGTCTCTCTTAAGAGCCTCGAGCATCTATGAACTTGATAAAAGGCCAATGAGAAATTGGCAGACAGAATTAGCATGTCCCGCCCCCAGACATATGGGTATAAAGGGAGGGAAATGCGTCTGTCCATTCAGGTTTTTTTCCCTGAGGAGCCGAGAATGAGGTTCACCCATAACAGTGGCTTGGTTCAGCATCGTGTCCGGGAGGACACAACGTCTCATTCCCTCCATCAGGGAACAATGTACAATATACAATAGTAACCTAGACATTCCCCGTCTGTTGCGCACTTCGACATTGTGTAGAAGAATCGACACTAGGGGTCCATATTCAATCACGGCTTGCACTGAACCGTGTACATGCGCTGCTGATGAAGGTGCGGGCAGGCAGCTGCGTTCTAAAGTGAAAGGCTGTGTCAGACTGCATGTACCCTTCCCCAACGCCCCATAAAATCATCATAAACCTTTTAGGTTCCTGGGACCCCGAAGGTGGGAACAAGGTGACATGTCAAGCACAGGGAGTAGGCTGCGCCAGCCGCGCCTTTTCTCTCTATGTTTGTCGCATAGAGTCAAAGCGGCTGGGGCCATCTTAACTCTATCACATGCATCGGGGAAGGCGTTCTTTTCCAGACCACCACCTGCCCAGGCTGAGGGGAGGTAAAGAGTGGCAAAATATGTCACATGGCTTGGTTTATCGTGTCTACGACAACAGGTGGTAGGCCACTTAGATCTTCCGCATCTCATCCAGACGTGGAGGTTCCAGAGGTCTGGGTGCGGATGCCAGAGGGTGCACCGTCCCAGAGAAAGAAGGTCCTTCCTCAGGTGAATTCGCCAGCTGTGTGCCACCGCGTCTGTCCCGATGGGAGCCTCCGTTAGGGAGTGCCAGAGCAGGCAGTGGGAGGACTCTTGGGAAGCGAACAGGTCTATCTGTGCTCTGCCGAACCGTTCCTAAACTAGCTGGACCACCTGGGGATGGAGCCTTCACTCTCTGCTGAGCATACCTTGTCGCGACAGCACGTCTGCTGCCGTGTTGAGGTTGCCTGGGATGTGAGTGGTGCGCAGCGATCTGAGTCGCACACGGCACCCCAACCCTGTTTGGAGGCATCTGTGGTGACCAGAACACATTGGGACACCTGCTGTAGGGGGAATTCTGTCCTACTCTCCACCCTCTCTAAACTGGGTATCACTGGAACTGTGCTTGACTGGTTCAACTCTTATCTCTCAGAAAGGTCCTTTGAGGTAGCATGGAGAGGGGAAGTATCCAAGCCACACCAGTTACTTACTGGGGATCAGTGCTTGGGCCACTTCTCTTCTCCATATACACAACATCACTGGGATCCATCATTCAGTCACATGGTTTCTCTTACCACTGCTACGCTGATGACACGCAACTCTACTTGTCTTTCCAGCCCAACGACACCACAGTGACCGCTCGAATCGCTGCCTGTCTGGCAGACATCTCAGCCTGGATGAAGGAACACCACCTTCAACTCAACCCTGCCAAGACCGAACTCCTTGTCTTTCCAGCCAACCCGGCTGTTGAACACAACATCACCGTGCAGCTGGGTCCAACTACAGTTTCGCCTTCCAAAACGGTCAGAAATCTAGGGGTAACCATTGATGATGAGCTAAATTTCACAGACCACATTTCAAAAACTGCAAGATCATGTAGATTTACACTCTACAATATCAGGAAGATAAGACCCTTCCTCTCTGTACATGCCACACAACTGCTCGTTCAGTCCCTTGTCATAACTAGACTGGACTACTGTAACACTCTCATTGCAGGCCTTCCTGCATGTGCTATTAGACCCCTGCAAATGATCCAGAATGCAGCAGCACGTCTGGTCTTTAATGAACCTAAGAGAGCACATGTTACACCACTCTTTGTCTCTCTCCACTGGCTGCCGGTTCATGCACGTATTAAATTCAAGGCCCTGATGCTGGCATATAAAACAGTCACTGGGTCTGCTCCAGCATACCTAAAAACATTTATGCAGAGCTACGTTCCCACCAGAAGCCTGCGGTCAGCTAAGGAACGTCGCCTTGTCGTACCAAAACAAAGAGGCACCAAAACACTTTCCCGGACTTTCAGTTTCATCATACCACGGTGGTGGAATGACCTTCCCAACTCAATCCGGGAAGCTAACTCACTCTGTATCTTCAAAAAACGGCTAAAAACACATATTTTCCAAAAGCACTTAACCGGTCACTAAAAAAATAAAAAAAAATAAACAAATTTTTTACATTTCTTGTTGCACTTAAATCTGTTTTGTATACTATTCTGATGATAGTGAAACTTTGTAATATGGCACTTTTTGTACCACTGTCTCCCTAAGATGATTCGCTGATGTTCTTCCTCTTTTGTAAGTCGCTTTGGATAAAAGCGTCTGCCAAATGAATAAATGTAAATGTAAATGTAAATGCAGAAAACAAAGGTCTGTCCAGGGGTTGAAAGTCTGGTGGCAGGCGGGGGTGATGACCACACTGTGCGTGCCGTGGTGCCATGCCCATCTCGGGACTTGAGTCTGGAGCCAGTGCTGAAGTGGTCTCATATGCATCAACCGCAAAAAATTTTTAGAGGAACTGCCGTGCCTGGCTTGAACAAGGTGAGGCATTTCAGCACTGACTGCGCATGCTTGTTGGTGACGAGTCTAACTCCATGCTGAGAAAAGAGATGCTCTGAACCGAGGCGAGCTTGCTCTTTTGCCAGTTGACCTGAAGTCCTATGCAGCTGAGGTGCCTGAGCACCTGGTCTCTGTGGGCGCACAGTAACTCTCGAGAGTGGGCCAGGATGAGCCAGTCATCGAGGTAGTTGAGTATGCAGATGCCCACTTCCTTTTGCGTCCATCATGAGGGCGCAAGTGGACAGGGACATACCGAAGGGGAGGACCTTGTACTGATACGTCTGGCCATCGAACGTGAACCGTAGAAAGAGTCGGTGTCGAGGCAAGATAGAGATGTGGAAGTACGCGTCCTTCAGGTCTACCAATGCGAACCAATCTTGATGCCGGATGCAAGTTAGAATGTGTCTTTGCATGAGCATTTTGAACAGGAGTTTGTGCAGGGCCCGGTTGAAAACTTGCAAGTCCAAGGTCGGTCATAAGCCGCCGCCTTTCTTGGTATGTATGTATTATGGTAGTATGGTTTTGGGAGGCAGAAGCACGTCCTGAGGCTCTGGGGCTGAGAGAAGGGCCGGGAGGGGGCGGGTTAGTGACTGAGGAGGAGTTCCGTGTAGGCGTCTTCTGGATTCGTCAGAACCGGCTGACAAGGGGCAGCAGTCGTGGGTCCGGAGGCGGGGGGTCCGCATCCGGAGTGCCGGGACTGTTGAGGTGTGGCACCGGGTTGCCGTGAGAATGGCATTTGTGGGCCAGGTGACTTCGAGAAAGAGGAGAATGTGGCAAAGAAAACAAACTGAACTGAAGATTCTCCTCCCGGCCATCCACCGGGGGACGGAGTGGTCTGCTTACCAGCTCCGGAGAAAACGTCTCGTTCCTTGGGTCGTCCATCTCAGGAACGCTTGGAAGCCTTCCGGGTCCTCGGGGACGTTCGGGAGACGGGGGGCGTGCGCTTCCTGCAGGGTGCTCGATGCTGAGGCTGAGAGCTGGGCCCAGGTTGGGGCGGAGCTGTATGTTTTATGGAAGCCGTAGGAGGACACCTTCAGTGAGCAGAAAGAGCACTGCCCGCGCTGGTGTCGCAGCGGAGCATGATGTGAGAAATGGCCGCTGTCTGTTTCTTCACCGCTGAGAACTGCTGGGTAAAGTCCTCCATGGTGTCGCCGAAGAGACCGAACTGTGAGACAGGGGTGTTGAGGAAGCGTGCCTTGTTCACATCCCACATCTCAACCAGGTTCAGCCAAAGGTGTCGTTCCTGGACCACGAGGATGGCCATCGCTTGCCCGACTGTAACCTTTGTGGCCCTGAGGGCTAGGTTGGTTGCTGAGCGCAGTTCCAGGCAACACGTCAGGTCAGGAATACCGAAGTGCAGTTCTTTGAGTGCCTTAGCCTGATGAACTTGCAGGAGGGCCATGGCATGCAGGGTGGAGGCGGCCTGTCCAGCGGCACTGTAGGCATTGGAGGTCAGTGATGACATCATCCTACAGGCCTTGAAGGGGAGCACTGGGCAATCCCGCCAGGTGGCGGTGTCATGGGCATCTACCCGGCGAAACCGAGCCCACTGCCATCCCCAAATCGCCTACATCGCCAGCCGGGTCATCCTCAATCCCGTGTGAAGAAGGAACAACGGTGCGGGCGGCTGGAGTGGCATTCCTCTTTAGGAAGGAAAGCCGCGACCGCAACGTTGCCATGGTAAGGTTCTCGCAGTGAGAACACAAACCATTCACAAATGCTGCCTCGGTGTGATCGCTGCCCAGACACACGAGGCAGCGTTTGTGACCATCAGGAGCGGAGAGAACACGACCGCATCCAGGAACTACACAGGAGCGGAAGGGCATCTTTATAAATACGTGTCCTGAAAAGGCCAACGCCGCTGTGTATTGCTCTTTAGAGAAATAAACTCTTTATGGAAATATTCTCTTTTAGAAGCACTGTCAAAGCGCCCAGGGGCAAAGCTGCACTGCTGTGAAGAGAAGGAGAAAGCCGCTGATATGCGCCGTAGATCCAACAGCATACGCTCTTGTAGAGATGAGTGAAACAGTCGGTGAATACAGCTTGCTGATCACACAACCTCTAGGCTCTGAAGGACAAATCTGAATGGACAGACACATATTTCCCTCCCTTTATACCCGTATGTCCGGGGGCAGGACATGCAAATTTTGTCTGCCAATTTCTTATTGGTCTCTTCTCAAGTTCAGAGATGTGCAAGGCTCTCAAGAGAGACCCCTAGTGTCACTTCTTCGACACAACTTCGAAGTGAGCGACAGACGGACAGAATTTTCATTCTTAGTTTTGTATGTGTACCTAATGCATTTGTGTTTGGATAATGATCTATCTTTTTATTTTGCATTACTGAAACTAATGAGCAATTTCTGAAACAGAAAAATGCTGACGGGCACAGCCCTATGAAGTGGAATGCAGAGCTCGCCGTTCCTCCCGGGCCCATCACGAAGAAGACACACAATGCTGTTCCCCTCTTGCCCACTGCTGTTTGTCGGGAAAGGAATGTTGTTGTTCACAAAAGTGTTCAAAATGTTGTTTCTGTGTCTCACATTCAATCACATGCAATAAAGAATGCAAAAAAAGAGTACAGCACTCATAGTACATGCACGAGACTTTCACACTTTTTCAATAAAGAGATCTTTTCCACTTCAAAGCCCACACAACCTCTTCCCAATGGTGAGTGGTGCATTATATCATACAGTCAACAAACCAAATTGCCCTCTGTCCCATTATGCAGATGCATGGTGAGCCCTTACAAGAATTTCTGACTAGGTGCTAAAAATGATTGAACATGGTTAAATGATCTAATTTGCATGTCGGCCACCCCATTTTAAAGGTGTTCTGTCTTCCACAGACCCCTCCGAAGATGCGCTGGTGTTATAAGCCGAAATACACAATCTTCTCACAAATAACACGAAAGAGGTTGATCCAAATTGTCAAGCCCACAAAGGGTTTGTAGAGTGGAGGAGGGCAGGCCGGGCTGGAACAACACAAGCCCTGTCCCCAATCAGCCTGATGGGTGCGCACGAGGGATAAAGGTGGCCTGGATGACGGTTCGAGAGAGAGAGAATGACAGGCAGCTGCTCTGTGTGTTTATGTTTGTGTGTTTTTCGTTTATTTCTTCATTAAACAATTATTTATATTGTCAAGCTGGTTCTCGCCTCCTCCTTTCCATTGAACTGCTTAACAGGGTTTTACAGCCGCTTGTGGTAATGGGGGCATGGTCGTTGTGTCTGTCTGCAGGAGAGAGGGAGTGGTGTGGCTCGTCAAGCTGGTTGACATGATTTCAAACAGCTGTTTCTCATTACAGTGATAGTGGAGAGACTCCTTAAAACATCTGAGCATGCAAGAGAAGAGAGAGAAGAGAGAGAACGGTCGAGTGTACAGCGTTGGCATCTGATGATATTGAGTGTTTATTCTATTGAGTGTTGCAAAGAAGTTTATGATTATTTTGAGAGTGTTATTGAACTGAGTAAAAGCACAGAAAGACTGCATATGCTGTGCACGGTGGCAAAGGAAATTAAAGCCTAACTGAAGCGTGTCACTTCTCCCCGTCTCCTCATTTCCTGGCATGGTGTCACACCGCTATTTTCTTTTCCCAAAGAAAGACGGCAGGCATTGGCCAATTTATTATTATATATAAGCATTTTATTTTTTATACTTTTCAGTTTAACACAAACGCATCCACACACACAGCTTCGTGTGTTGCTCTCTCTCTCTCTCTCTCTCTCTCTCTCTCTCCTCTGGCGGTCTGGACTCCCCTTTTATCCCTCTCCAGCTCTCACTGTAACATAGACCAGCTGTTAGAGATATTTTCCCATTGGTGTCAATCTTTAACGATCTTCCTCTCTGGCATCACTCGGCCACACCCACATCACCACAACATGTTATTTCAGTTTATGGTTGAAACACCTGCAGACAGTGAAGACTTTTGAACTCCACTGAATGATAAAATGTAAACAACAAGGATAAGAAAGATGACATTGACAATCATAAACAAACAAACAAAACACTGAAACTTATAACGGTCTTTTTCTTCTCTGTATTGTCATTGTATTCTGTCCTACTAAATGTAACATTTGTAAACAGGCTGTTGATTTAAATGACTTTATCCAGTTTCATGAGTGTAACCCCGTCTGTGGGTCCCTGTTCTGTGCTTTCACTGAGAGAGGCAACAAAACCTGAGCAGAGCTCTGAGCTAATTTGGTTGTGTCTTCTCTGTTGGATTTAGAAACACATGGTGCAGGATAAATCTTTCACCCTGCTTAGAATGCTTCGACAAAGTGGCATATCAAAGAAAAGAGGTTTGCATTCACAGCAGTTGTAATCATAAGTAATCATGCGATAATACTTTATAATAAGGTTGTATTTGTTAGCATTGGTTAACAACAAAATGTGAACTATCAATGAACAAAATATACAGCAGTAATTGCATTTGTTAATGCATTACAAACTAACATGAGCTAGCAATTAACTAACATTAATTATGTAATTATTAGTTTATGATAACTAATGCATTTACTAATGTTAACCAATGCAACCTTATTGTAAAGTGTTCCCAATATATGTATGAGTCAGCATTAGGTGGTACTGACAGCCGATCAACTGAAGGATTATTCCAACTTTTGTGAATGTGGTTATAGTGCCTTCACTCTATAGATTCATATATATATATATATATATATAAACTGAACAGTGAGTGGACTGTCATTAAGTTGACTATCAAAGTAGCATTTAGGCATAGTGAGGAACTCTTTATAAAAAAAAGAAAAGAAAATAGGTTCAAACGGCTCAGACCCCATTAGAGGACAGGGAGGGAATTTATTTTCTTCGTTTTGCTTTCCCTTGTAATTATTTTGAGTTTCCTCACAATAAATTAGCTTTTACTACATTAAGCATATTTGAAATATGGAATTTTAGTAAAAATATAGTAACCAAAAAATGTACCATGGTTTTACTCTAGTAATAGTTCAACTATGGTTACTGTGTTAAAATGAACAATGGTTAATTTTGTAGCTGTATTTTAACCATGGGATTTTGCTGAAAAACTATAGTAACCACAAGATTAACCAAGGTTACTACAGACATATTTATTACAATGTTACTATAGTAAATCATTGTTTATTGTATCCAAACCATAGTTTGTGCAAAAAAAAAAGGTTACCACAGTCATATTACTTACATAAAATTCAATATTACAGTAGTAAATCATGGTTAATTTATTGTGAGGGAACACAAAACATATCGCAGGGGGCTCAATACATTTTAAAGACTTATTCAAAAGAATTAACACACATTTATCTATTTAGTTCCATGATCTATCTTTTTTTTCTTTGTTTTTCCTCCTTGTGTTTTACACATGAATGCTAAATGATATGTGATCTTATTATGGGAAGTTGAATATGCATAAAGTTGGATATAATGTATATAATAACTAGTTTTACGCTAAATCTTTTTGGGGAGTCAATTCTTAAAGGGGTTATGACATGAGGAATCCACATTTCATTGATCTTTTAACATATAAGATTTCATTGTACTATAAAAATACTGGAAGATTCAGAACTCAAAACTTTCTCCTCATTGCAAAAAGAGTATTTGCTGAAACCACACTGCCAAAACCACTCGTTCCACATTATGAAGTCACACTGTGGTAGACATTTACATCTGACTGCCTCTACAACAAAGCCTACTTTACTTTATCACTTCTGTAGCCCCACCCAGTAGCATAGAGCAGTGAGATGGCAGGTCATTCAAGAGCAGAGAGCCAATCAGAACAGTGGGCATTTACTGTCAAGACTTAGAGAAGCAGCACCAAAACCGAGCGTTTCTGACAGAAGGTCAGAATAAGGGTGGAAAATGATAACTGTTTTTACAAATATATAAGACTGTTTATTGTGCAAAAACTTTAGTAATATTATAAGTGAACCTCAAAGAACATATTAAAATAATTAAAAAATGCATGTCATGACCTCTATAAAGTATAAATCAAAACTTTTCCAAATAGTCTTTGCCCTCACAAGATTATCTGAACTCAGCCTTTAAATGTTTGAGTTGAGAGTGGAGTGCTGGCACCCATAGACTGCAGCACCCAACAATATGTCTCAATAACGGCATTGCAGCCAGTTGTATTTTTAGCACAACTTCTAATGCCTGTCCATTAAACATGGGCAAGAATAAAAGCACATGTTTATAGAAATGCAAAGTCCATTTGCATGGAGCGACTCAATATCTTAAGTTAAATCAGAAGAACACCCTATTTCCAGAACACAACATGTATACATTCTCCCAAGTTGCCAACACTCAGGCAAAGAAAAACAATGCACCTGTTTCACAAACCGGAACCTTACCCTTGTATCTTGTTAGTGCTGATGGGCCAGTAAATAATCCACTGAGCTGACAACACCAAGACTAAAGGAAGTCATGAAGAATCTGCACACCTTGTTGCCCCTTCAAAAAGAGTGCAGAATGTCTTTCTCACCCCCTCTTTACAGGTTTTCTTCTACACAGAGAGAGAAATGAAGGAGGTGGGACGAGCACTCAGTCCAGGCTTTAGGTAAACTGACTGCAGTCCAGCCTGACTGCAGGTTGTCTGGGAAGGTATAAGGTGCAGAGTAAAGTGAGGAAGTAAGTTCAAAGGCATCTCAGATTTCAGTCTGTTCATCTGACACAGCTGACTCCACAGTAAACGGGTGAACCAAACACTTGGGTGTCAAATATAGACCACACTCATGCTCTCAACCTCAGGGATCGAAATAGCATATGCAAGAAGCTAACATGCAGCAAAGATATCTCTCCTATTAAACATTGTTCTGTCTATCCAGGGAGAGTGGGTTTGTGCGTTGGTTGGTTGGTTTGTTTGACATCCTCCCTAGCTTGGCACACTTACAATAGTTCATGGTAGAGGTGGAAATGTCTGATTTGTGACTGTTTTCATTTACATTGATTTAGTCCAGTAGAGTGGAAAATATGTTTCTCACACAAAAGTATTGTAAGGGTTCAGAAAAAAAGAGATGCTATGCAGAATGTTGCAGACTGACAGCCTTAGGACCGATGTATTCTTAAGTTGTCCATGTTGGTGATCGTTTTGCGCACAATATGCATGATGCAATTTTTGTCATCAGAACAGTCTGCACAGTTGCCTCTACACACCCTTACAAAAATTCTACAGTTCTGGCAAATTTTACACAAAATTGCCACAACTTTGGCAATCATTAATTTCACATGCAAATGAGCTTGTGATTCACTGCAAATTGGCAGAAGTTTGCAGCTCTTCATCAGTAGTGGTGAACCTGCAGCAAACCTTTGGCAACAATGGTCAATTTGTGGCAAGTTTGCGATGAACTCTCGATTTTTTAAGGGTATTGTTGGTACATGCGCCTGTCATTGACTGTACAAAAAGAGGATCTCAAAGTAGTCATACTATGACTATATACTACTATGCGTCAAAAGCTTTCATATTCGCTTGCGGTCAAAAGATTATAGTTTAAAAAGCAACGCTTCTGATCAAGCGCGATCTGATTCGGAATGCAGAAAAACGAAGTATACTCGGGCCTTCAGTCACCGTTCACTTTCATTGCATCTATTTTTCCATACAATGAAAATGAATGGTGACTGAGGATTTCACTCTACCTAAAATCTCATTTTGCTTACCATGTTGCAAAACCAACTACATTTTGAAGCTTGTTTGAGTTCAAATCTTTTGAGTTAAAAATGTCAAAAGATAGAATAATGAAAGTTAAAGTAAATGTGTTACAACAGATTGCAAATAATTACATCTACAGGTGAAACTCGAAAATTAGAATATCGTGCAAAAGTTCATTAATGATAGCATCCACGCCACGCCGCATTGAGGCAGTAATTAATGCAAAAGGGGCCCAAACCAAGTACTGAGTACATATGCATGATTATACTTTTCAGAGGGCCGATATTTCTGTATTTAAAATCCTTTTTTTTTTTATTGATTCCATGTAATATTCAAATTTTCTGAGATTCTGAATTTGGGGTTTTCATAAGCTGTAAGCCATAATCATCAAAATTATATCAAATAAAGGCTTGAAATATCTTACTTTGCTTGTAATGAGTCTATATAATATATTAGTTTCACCTTTTAAGTTGAATTACTGAAATTAATGAACTTTTGCACGATATTCTAATTTTTCGAGTTTCACCTGTATATCTGAATCTCTGACCCTGCCGATGTGATCTTGTTATCGATGAACCCAGTTTGCAGTCAGTTGTGTACTAGTGTGTGCACCAAACAAGAGACAGCGAGTCTGTACGTGTGCACAGTGTGATGACCCTCAGTCTTGAAATGTTCAACTGGCTTAACCAACCAACCAACCAACCAATCAATCAACCAATCAACCAACCAATCAACCAACCAATCAACAAACCAATCAAGCAACCAACCAATCAACCAATCAATCAATCAATCAATCAACCAATCAACCAACCAACCAATCAACTAAAATCCGTTGGTCTGTTTCTCACTTAAAGCTGTCAAATTTCTCCAGAAGACTTGGAATATAGAACATAAGTCATATTTTGTGTCCTTTTTAAAAATTTGAAAGCTTAATTTCTCATTCATTGTTTTTTTTTCTTCCCAATTTGGAATGCCCAATTGCCAATGCACTCTAAGTCCTTGTGGTAGTGTAGTAACTCAAGGTGGCGGTGGATGAATCTCAGTTGCCTCCATGTCTGAGACCGTCAACCCGCGCATCTTATCACATAGCTTGTTGAGTGCGTAACTACTGAGACCTAGCGTGTGTGGAGGCTTCATGTCATCCACCAAGGCATCAACACACAACTCATCATGCGCCATCTATGTCAAGAACCAGCGATATAAACAAAGACAGCTCATTCATAAGAAGTTGGTAGTGTAAATAGGCTTTTTTTTTTGTGCAACTGTATCTTTGTTGAATGTCAGACCTCTTTCTATGATGGTGACATGCTGTTTTATATGCATTGAAAATGTGATAATCATCAGGTTTTGGATGTACACAAAACACCAAAATAAATTGTACCAAAAATATGTCAACATTTTAATTACATTTAAAATTAAATAAAAATATATTTGAAATAATGAAGTGGTCAAAAAAATTCTATACAACCACCTCACGTAAAACCCAAACATTTTACCCCTTCCAACTTCTTCCACCAGCCCCGTTTGCAGTGATGTAAAAATCACACAAATCAAGAATAAAAAATATATAAATTATATCATAAACATAATTGTAAATTGAAACATAATAATAATAATAATAAAAATGTTTAATTAAACCATGATCTTTTGAAGGTTTTAGACAAATCTCATGAAGTTTTGTTTCATAAAACAGCTACAACTGTACACAATTGTTTTGTTCCACAATATTTTCAGAGTTTGGACATGAACTTTATTACCACCTGCTGATGAAATAACCAAACTACAAATGTAGGCTCTTATTTTAAAGAAAAAAATAATAATTGCGCTTTTGCCACTTCATTAAACATACAATACACCCCCAGTTTTCGCAAATGCTCCCACCCACGCCCACTTGCGCTTAGTGCTTCCACAAAATTTTTGCTTAGAATTAGCACTCTCACAAAAATTAGATAAGGTGTTGTGTACGGTCATTGCACGTTGCACTGCATTTAGTGCAGTCACTAAAATAAAGCCCTAGTCTTATTAATGTTCTTGTGTATTGGATGCATATACATGTTGTTAGGCAGCAGTAGAAATGGTTGAGATTCATTTGGGCGACCCTAGCTGGGGAGTCAGGGAGCATTTGACGAACAGATGAGAGAAAACTGCAGGATGTTTTGGATGGCTAACTCTCAGTTTAGTGCTCTGAAAATTAGGAAACGATGTAGAGGTGGATCCTGTTGAAGTAGATTTAGACTAATCTCACTGTGAATTTGGAGACTGTACAATAGGTTTAAACTTCTTTGTCTAAAATCGTTCTGAGTTATTTTTAGTTGTCAGTGATGTAATATGGTGAATAGGAATGTATGTTTCACAAACTCTACCCCCAAACCCATATACTCAGCCTTACCATCAGTAAAATAAAAATGTATTCTTGGAGATAAAATGGAAACTCCAAATGGATTATGTGAATGTGATTACTTCCTGGAAAATTTGGTAGCAACATGTTGACTTCCTGTGTGATCATGATGTTTAGAACTGGAATGCATCATCCCTCTAAAAACTCCATCCCCTCATGTCTCTGAGATGCATTCACTTGTGAACAAAAGGAAAACTGCTTTTGAGCACAAGATGTCTGTAGAGATTAATTCACTGTCTCAGAAATTACAGGGCTAAATACACCCATTTTGCAGTTTCTACAAATGCTTGTCACAAAACATGCATGGTGTCATGGTTGTTTCTAGCTATTAGGGGAGCCACTAGGGGCCCATCAAAGCCACACGGTGGTGGGTGTAGTGGCCTAAAGCACAAAACTGTTAATCAGAAGGTCGCTGGTTCGATCCCCACAGCCACCACCATTGTATCCTTGAGCAAGGCACTTAACTCCAGGTTGCTCCGGGGGGATTGTCCCTGTAATAAGTGCACTGTAAGTCGCTTTGGATAAAAGCGTCTGCCAAATGCATAAGTGTAAATGTGAAATGTGAATCAAAGCAAGTTCTCTCTTTTTTCTTTATATATATATATATATATATATATATATACTAAAAGCTGCAAGTAAGACCCAGGCAGCTGTTATGGCTCATTTAGACAGTTATAGGGGCCCCCTTGTAGCCCGAGGGGGAAGGAAGAATGTAACTGCAGAGGAGAGAGTTGTAGCTAGATGTGACAGGAGCCTCCAAGTAGAATTTCGTTTAGGGCCCCCACATGCTCAGAAACTGCCCTGCATGGGGTAGAAGTACAGAGGTACTACGATGTGACATCATAGATGCTAAGACAGAATATTCACACCACCCACATGTTTGCCTCAACCCCAGAGCATTGTCAAAATCAAAACAATAAAGCAAAGAGAAGAGGTATTGCTTATTTTTATTCTTTATACAACTGCATCGTGATTTGAATGACTCTACAAACAATTTCTCACAATTGTGATTTCACATTGCGATTCAAAATGAATGAACTTTCTTCTTCAGATTATTGATACTACTACAATAATAATAATAATAATAATAATAAATAAATAAATAATTGATCATACAAAAATCAATTATAAAATGTCACAATAACACAAAACAATCCACAAGTGATTAATGTTATGATAAATAAATCAATATAAAGAAGATATATAAATGTAAGAAAAAAATGAATTGACTGGCATTTTAATCTAGAATATGACATGTGTGCTGTTTGAAAAGCAGACAAATATCTCTAGGGATTACACATCTAACAACATTAGCGTGAGTGAACAGAGGGTTTATAACGTCTCATAACACATGATGCTGTGAACCGTTTATTTACTATCGCTTTTACTATGACTTGAATCAATACATAAATGAATTCATGTTCAGTTATTAGCTTTCATTTATGTTGGAGTAAATGTCGTTGCAGATGTTCTATGTTCATTTGGGAATGAGGGCTGACACCGTTTTTTCATAACATGCTCTTCTACAGATTTATTTGAAGATTTTAAAAAATGTGGTCCTATTCTCTCTCTGGGAAACAACGAGTTTTACATTTTATTATTATTGTTATTATTATTTTGATAAAATCCCGCTTAAAGTACTCAAACACACGTTACTTCCATAAGCTGTTATTGGAAAATAGCAAACGCGTGTCAGAGTAATGGCAGCAGGGCAACAGTTGCTAAGACAGGATTGGTCAGACTTGCTTTAAGACGGGGTTCTTATCTTTTACGCTGGGTTTTCACTGAGGGGGTAAAGGTAGTTGCAGCGATCTGGAAACGTGGAGAAAAGTCGACAGATTTCAGTGATTGGCAACAAATTACTAACGAAAGAGTATGTTAAGTTAAGACGTTAAGTTTAAACGCTTTGGCAGTGTACTGTTTGATTGTACATTGCTCTTTGTTGTAGCCTATGTTTATTATTTCCCCTGTATTGCCTTTTCTTACAGTACATATCCACAATATGTAGGCATGATAAATAACACTGTACGTGTGTCCTGATAACTTGTTAAGCGTTAGAAAAATGTCAAATCTCACGCACATAAGGAAAATTTGGGGCTGTTTACGGCAAAGAGCGACAAGGTTTGTTGCTTAATATTCATGAAACAAGCCTCCAATTGGAAAGTAAAACGTACGTCTGCGTAAGCAAATTAGCAAAACGTCTGTATGACTTCATTAATATACATGAGCAAATGTTTCGACGTAGTAGAATTCGTAATAGCGATCCCTCCCTGTTGAAGAAGAAAAGCTTCCTCTGGGCTGGTAGCAGCTTGTTTGACAACTTCCAAGGTCTTTAAAAGTACCTGTATTTCATTTTCTCTTTCAAGAGTACATCTGACAACTCACTTGTAAGTTTATTCCCAAGCTTTATTCCCACAATTGTTTAGCGTAATTGCGTATTTGCTGGCGATGTTTTTTTTTAAAGATCAGAATGAAATGTTCATGTAGAGAAATTAATTATTTGATTATTAATTATTTCGAATATTTAAAAGACATGTATTTAGAGAACAAGTTTATGAGTGTCTTATTGTTTAGGTGTAACAATGTCAATGTGTGTAAATGTCACTAAATGGAATAGAGTACTTCATGCACGTATGAACTCCTAGTTTTTGTCACAATTTAAAGTCATGGGCTTGTCCCATTAAGGAGTGACCTACATTTTGAAGAGTCTGAGAGAAGCAGTCATAAGTTATCAGTTTGTGAGACGTTTTGTTAAATCCAAATGTTTGTGCTTCATAATATTTAAGTAATGAAAGAAAGAAACAATCAAGTAAACTTTGGCACTTAAAGGGAGCTTGTAACTCCTAACATTTAAACTGACACTCTGGGTAAATCCCTAACAAGAAAAATACCATAAAGAGCAATGGATTGTGTGAGTCATCTTATGCATTAAGTAATCTCAACATTTGTTTTACACCTAAAATGTGTTTCATTTGATAACATCTAAATGTACTTGTTTTATTTATGTAAAATTTGTATTTAATATGACCGACTCAACCGGTCAGGTCAAGCAGAAATCATTCCTTAATGTAACAATTTAATGCACATTTTCAGCTTTTTTCAGTCAGAAAAGGAAAGAGAGAAATGACTCTTCATGAGAAAATCACTTGCAATAACCGTATTACCCAACTTCTTACTGATATATCCAGCTTCTATTTTTCAGGCATGCTATTTACTGTAATCATTGTCAGTGTAGAAATGCATCTGGGTTCTTTCGCAATGGTACATGAGAAACAAAAAGGCCTATAGCTGAATTTATGGGGGAAAAACTATTCTATTGAAAAACATTCTGATATATTAAGGATATACCGTAGGAAGCTTTGGAAAGTTAAAATATTTAGTTGATTAATTGATTTCCATTTTGCATCTGACCTCAGAAAACTTTCTGTGTCTCAAAGATTGTACATTGTTATCTATTGTAACTGTCCGGTTGGAGATTTTCAGCATTGAGAAAAATTATCCATCCATTCATCTTCTATAGCCACTTGTCCTATGCAGGGTCAGGGGTAGTGCTCAGGCCTATCCCAGCTGTCTTGGGAAAATGCCAAAGGCAGGGAAACACACAGGACATGTGGCCAGTCCATCACAGGGCAACACACACAGACATACACATTCACACTCTCACTCACACCTACAGGCAATTTAGGGTCTCCAATTAATTTAACATTCATGTCATTTTGGACTGTGGTGGAAAGCAGAGCACACCCACACGAACACAGGGAGAACATGCAAACTCCACACAGAAAGACCCAGCTGAGCCGGGACTCAAACCCAGGACCTTCTTGCTGTGAGGCAACAGTGCTAGCCACATAAAATGAATATATGTAGGCTATATTTATGAGTTGATCCATTTTGTTTATATGCCCGTAGAAGCCATGTCGAAAGTAGAACCAAAGGGAGAGGACTGTGTGGATGCCAGACCAAAGAATGACCAAGAGTATGTGTGATTTTAATGGAAATGCTTATTTGAATAATTTAACCACTGATGAATTTGTTAATAATAAACATTTTATTTTAAAGGAATGTTCTGGTTTCAATACATGTCAAGCTCAATCGTCAGCATTTGTGGCATAATATTGATTACCAGAAAAATTCATTTCCATTTCCCCAAAAAAATAATAAAAAACAAAATTCAGAAATCTGGAGTGAAAGTAAGTGTGGCCAATTTGTAAACATTAAAATACTCACTCTTACTAAAGTATAGCCACGAGACCTAATCAATATGTGTGGTGTTAGTGTGATAAAATCGCTTACTAACATTTTCTGTGTAGAATTATATCAAATTTTACTTCAAACTAAGCTATAGTGATGTAGCGGTTTAAACTCTAAAACAACTGTAAATATTATGTATTTTCTGTTCAAATTATAGTGCTTTTGTAAAAATATAACCTTCACATTTCTCCCTTTACACCCCCCAACATTTTGGCCTCACCGTAACATTGATTTGTACTTTTTTTTTAAGAAAATGAGAGATGAGTTCAATTTTTTGTGGAACTCAAAATTGTGCCACAAATGCTGTCAATTGAGCTTCACTTGTACTGAACCCGGAATATTAATTTAATAACAATAAACAGCAATAGTTGTATGTGGGTTTGTTTGTCAAAAAACCAGTAGCGACCCTACATTGATTTAAAGAGGAGTATTACTAATTACCATAAGTAAATACCTGACTACAATTTCTGTTCATTGTCATGACAGAAGACTGCATTGAATGCTGAAACTATTTATAAATTGCACATAAAAAATAAAAAATGCAAATTGGCTGCATTCTTTCACAAAATGTTCTGTTGAAGACTTAACAAAAGACTTAGTTAGAACTCCATATTGATGAGCCAGAAAGATAACTTTGCAGCTTTGTTTTTTAACTGGTTTATACCCAGTGGGGTGGTGGGTGATGGGCCCTAATTATACTTAGGACACCAACACAGAACCAAGAGTAAACACAAGGTGTTCTACAACAAATGATTAATTAAGATTATTTTATTTTTTGTCATTTTGTTCATTTTCAAGGATGATCTGTCCAAGTTTTCTTATATTCTGGATAACTTTTATGAAGTGACAGATCAATGTGCTTCAAAATACCATCGAGATTGACTGGAATCCTTTGACATCTACAACAAAAGATGCATTCTCAACTTTTGTCGTTACCTGTTTATTTTCGCTGTCCTAACTTTTAGTTTCATTATTATTTTCATTTAGTATTATATTATCACTGCTGTTTATGACCCTAACAGCACAACCCACCAGTTATGATCCGCTAGCAAATGAATATCTGGGCTGGTACCTGGAAGTTTATTGGTTTAAGACCCACAAGTGATAAGATAAGCTGTGAGCTTTGTGCCCTTGTTCAAAACACATAACTTCAGGATCCTAAAGGGACTGAACCGGTTATACATGTACTGTTTGGATGAAAGCATATGCTGTAGTGAACACTTCCTTAAATGACTGTCAATGCTTTCCATTTTAATTATAAATAAAACGTTTTCTTCTTCTTTTCTCAGTTCACATCTCGCAGACAATGGAGGAGATCAAGCAGATGCCAAAACACCGCCAGACTCTTATCAATACAACATGAAGTTCCCAAGCTTGGGACAATGTGTCATCATCAACAATAAGAATTTCCATAAAAGCACAGGTAAGAACAAGGATGTCCAATCACTTGAGCCTTAAAAACCATGTGACTATTCACTTTGTAGCCTCAGGAAAATTACATCTTGTCAACAACGATTGACTCCTTCTCACCACAAGAACAAACACCGTCCCAAGCCTTTTATACTTGCTACTATCCAGAACTGTGATGTAAAAGTCAATTTCAGACTTTTAAGAGCCCTCAAATATCATCCACTTGTAAAACATGTACTATAGTGAAATTAAATACTTTGCAATTTATATATATATATGTAGCTTTTTGCTCACAGAATGGTGTAACTATGGAATCTACCAGCAGAGGTGAACTGTTGAAGCTAACCATGCAAACATTAACCCCTTGACAATAAAGTTGGGGAAAATGCTGACAGGTTAAACAGTTGGGGTAACTCTTAACAATTATTCTCATATTTTTGTGTTTTTATGTTACAGGAATGTCAGTTCGTAACGGGACAGACGTGGATGCAAGTAATGTAATGCAGGTTTTCTCAAATCTGGGATTCAAAATAAATTTTGCCAATGATCAAACTGTCTCACAGATGAGACATTTGTTAACTAAAGGTACATCTCACACAGTGTTGAGCTGCTTAAGCTGAACAGAAATACATTGTACAATAATATGTTACAAGCATTTATTATAGGAATATTTCATTAACTCTTTTGCTCTCAGTGTCTGAGGTGGACCACAGTCATTCGGCCATGTTTGTGTGTGTGTTGTTGAGTCATGGAGAGGATGGTAAGATATATGGTACAGATAAATCTATAGATCTGAAAGAATTAACTGGACTCTTCAGAGGAGACCGCTGCTCTACACTGGTGGGAAAACCCAAGCTTTTCATCATACAGGTGAGCTATATGATCATTATCACACATTATGTATCTGAACATTTAGCACAGATTTTTCAACATTTGTGGTTTCCAAACTTTTAACATTTGCAAGGTTGCACAGGTTTTACAGAACTTGCAGACAGACAGTCAAATATACCGTCAGATAGATAGATAGAATAGGACTCAAGTCAATACTAAAATGAATTTTTAATGAAAACAGTAAATGCAGTACTGATTACCTACTCCGTTCAGATCCACCCACTTTCTGACTGAGCAGCAACTGCTTTCAAATGCTTTTTCAAGTGCACATACTGGTAATGCTGCTGCGCACGTCAAATGCATTTCTTGGGAGACAGTATAAATATAAATACAGTCGGCTATGTCCCATGCCGTGAACAGACCTGACAAAAGAAAATTAAAAAAACTGGTATGAGTACAAATATTGAATCTGTGCATTAGGACAAATAGCACTGCCATGTCTATTATGTTGTCAGTAAAACATGGTGTCCGGTTTGCATCACATCCAATAAACTATGATTTCCTACTTTGTAGAGGGGACATTCTCATTGTAGAGCGCAAGATGTTGAAGTTTTAATTTTTTGGTTTGTTTTACTGCCAGAGAAAAACTGTCAATTCTTTTACTTTTCTAAATAAAAAAAGCATATCTATGGCTACAAAGCTAGCAGACAAGAGGTGCGTCCCAAACCGCACACCTCTGCATTATTTATATCATTCTGTAAAAGTGTAAGTAGTGCGAGTAGTATATTTACACTGAAAATGCAACAAATAAGTGTACTACGAGTACTCGAATGATGCACTTATTCAACCATCAAACAGAGTGTGGAATGTTGGACACTTCGTGCACTCAACTTGCCGTCGGAGTTACCGTTAGTGATGTGATCTGGCAAAACAATTGTAAATAATGGAGAATATGACAACTAGCGAAAACTCTGTGAAGACCGCACCTTACAAAAGCGAGTTAAACGGTTTAACATCATGCAAAGCTTTGTGAATGTGCATATTATTAAGATATAAGTGTTGAACTGAGGTTGGCTAACGCGCTAAAGCTAGCAGCAACACAACACTTGGGTTTGAAACGTTACTTCCGTCAGCTGTTAAATGGCGAACGCTTCTGTGTAATAAAAAAAAAGTGTTCCATTTGGGACGATACTACACTTTGAAAATTAATACACTACATGACTGAGTGCACAGTGTATTTTGTAAGTGCATAATGTGTCGTTTGGGACATAGCTCTGGACTAAAAACCCAAAACTCCAGTTTTCCTTGAAGCCGTAAGGTTATCCATGTGTTGTTGTTTTTTTTTTTATCTTCAGGTCAGGCCACATGCTAAATTGCTTTTGTAAAGTGATGTTTGTGTATGTGTGTGTCTAGGCTTGTCGAGGCTCAGATCTGGACTCTGGCATTGAGTGTGACAGTGTGAGTGACTCGGAAGGAACCCAAAGAATTCCTGTCGAGGCAGATTTCCTGTATGCATACTCCACTGCTCCAGGTGCTGTATCAAAACACATGTCTAGTTACTGTTCATCATCAACGGTGGATACTAACAAAGTTTTTGTACTCTGTTACTTTACTTAAAAGGATATTTTATCCAAAAAATTATAATTCTCTCATCATTTACTCACTCTTAATAATTATCTCATATTTTGCGTTCTCAAACTCTTATTCATTCTTCTTCGACTGTGGAACACAAACAAACAAAGACATTTTGAAGGATGTACAGTACGAGGTGTTTTTGTCCAAACAATGTATGGGATCCAAAACTGTCAAGCTCCAAAAAGAAGTAATCCATATTTAAATCATGTCTTGTGAACAATATAATTGTTTTGGTTCCTTGTTCACTATAAATCTTAAAATCACTAGTTAATTAGTTAATTGTAGTAGTTACCAGCTACTATAACTATATTCCTCACAGATGCAAAGATTTCTAACATTTAGTTTTAAGTGCATTTAAAAGGAAGTATTGTTTTCCGGAATATAAATTACAGTTATTTTATTATAGCTTATAGTCTGAAGCCACTTGCATACAGAACTTATACATAATTAATGTCAGCCATTGCAATGTACGCTCACCAAAACACATTTAAATACACTCAAACAGATGAAAACATCAGCCGTAGCGACGGTAGAAGCATTTTAAAGTGGCCAGTTATTTTGCCTTTACAAAGTACTTTATGTAATATGTTTAAATATTCTGTCCCGTAATAACAAACTCTAGACTGCTGTGAAACGCTCACTCCTCACAAGAGACATGACATCACACTCGTAGTAAAATAATTCAGTCAGGGAACAGGATATATATGCGTAGTACAGATGGACAGTTGCTAATATTAATGAATGAAATAGAATACACCAGGCATACTGTTTTACTCCCATACTAAAAGCTGTTTATTTGTATACAGCGTAGCATTACAAAGCATAGAGATGCGCATTTCCTGAGGTAATCTTCACAGTGGAGCACATCTGGTGTGTTAAGCAAAGGGAAGTCGGGTCTCCGGCGACTGCTCCCAGATGCTAGTGCCTTCCGGATATAATCTCCGTCAGTGCGAGTTTAACAGAGATGCGATTTTGACCAGGTGCGACTTTATTTCTGGGAAATACGGTACCTTTGTACTTTTACTCAAGTGAAAATTTTAAACGTATTCTTTTATTGGAGTAATCAGAGTATCTTTATCTTAAGACTTTTAAGGTACCTTAAGCATGGCCGTAACCAGCGACGAGGTTCGGACCTCAGTACAATTTTCATTCTAATAAATACAGTTTGAAGTGAATGAAAAATCAGAGGTTGGAAATGTCTTATTTGCGTGTCTAATTCTGTTTAGACAAGGGGCTAGATTGTTTTTTGTCCGCTGTGTGTGAAAGAGTTGTCAATGTGGGCACAGCTGCAGCCCCTCCCACACAATACTTGCGTCATCGATAACTGACAGTAATCAAAAAGACACGAGAATATGACAGTGGGCAGATTATTGCTGGCAGCATACCGCATTTGGTAAAACAAAATCAATGATCATCATTATCTATAAGTAACGTTCCAGTAACAGTAACACATTAGGCACATAGGGGAGACTGCGCCTTTGCCCTTTGTAGATTCTGCCAATTTTAAATTAATGTTCAGCATATGCTAAGAAAAAAGCTTTTTAAAAATATATTTGCAGTGTCCTATTCACACATGCCTTTTCATTTTAAAATAGGCAGTCTTTCCTTGAGATTGGAAAAATAAATGTCAAATCATCAATTTTATTATATTTTTTAATTTGACAGGGATGATGCATTGTTATAGTAAAAATGTAAAATGAAAATCAAATAATTTAATCAATGTGCTTTATATATGATTATTAGTGGAACCCGGTATGTGTGATTTGATATATATGTATATATATATATATATATATATATATATATATATATATATATATATATATATATATATATATATATATATATGTGTGTGTATACACTCACCTAAAGGATTATTAGGAACACCATACTAATACTGTATTTGACCCCTTTCAGCCTTCAGAACTGCCTTAATTCTACGTGGCATTGATTCAACAAGGTGCTGAAAGCATTCTTTAGAAATGTTGGCCCATATTGATAGGATAGCATCTTGCAGTTGATGGAGATTTGTGGGATGCACATCCAGGGCACGAAGCTCCCATTCCACCACATCCCAAAGATGCTCTATTGGGTTGAGATCTGGTGACTGTGGAGGCCATTTTAGTACAGTGAACTCATTGTCATGTTCAAGAAACCAATTTGAAATGATTCGAGCTTTGTGACATGGTGCATTATCCTGCTGGAAGTAGCCATCAGAGGATGGGTACATGGTGGCCATAAAGGGATGGACATGGTCAGAAACAATGCTCAGGTAGGCCGTGGCATTTAAACGAAGCCCAATTGGCACTAAGGGGTCTAAAGTGTGCCAAGAAAACATCCCCCACACCATTACACCACCACCACCAGCCTGCACAGTGGTAACAAGGCATGATGGATCCATGTTCTCATTCTGTTTACGCCAAATTCTGACTCTACCATCTGAATGTCTCAACAGAAATCGAGACTCATCAGACCAGGCAACATTTTTCCAGTCTTCAACTGTCCAATTTTGGTGAGCTCTTGCAAATTGTAGCCTCTTTTTCCTATTTGTAGTGGAGATGAGTGGTACCCAGTGGTGTCTTCTGCTGTTGTAGCCCATCCGCCTCAAGGTTGTGCGTGTTGTGGCTTCACAAATGCTTTGCTGCATACCTCGGTTGTAACGAGTGTTTATTTCAGGCAAAGTTGCTCTTCTATCAGCTTGAATCAGTCGGCCCATTCTCCTCTGACCTCTAGCATCAACAAGGCATTTTCGCTCACAGGGACTGCCACATACTGGATGTTTTTCCTTTTCACACCATTCTTTGTAAACCCTAGAAATGGTTGTGCGTGAAAATCCCAGTAACTGAGCAGATTGTGAAATACTCAGACTGGCCCGTCTGGCACCAACAACCATGCCACGCTCAAAATTGCTTAAATCACCTTTCTTTCCCATTCTGACATTCAGTTTGGAGTTCAGGAGATTGTCTTGACCAGGAGCACACCCCTAAATGCATTGAAGCAACTGCCATGTGATTGGTTGATTAGATAATTGCATTAATGAGAAATTGAACAGGTGTTCCTAATAATCCTTTAGGTGAGTGTATATATCTGTGTGTGTGTGTGTGTGTGTGTGTGTGTGTGTGTGTGTGTGTGTGTGTGTGTGTGTGTATATATAGTTGGTTTATATAAACATGCGCTTGACGGACCACCCTGGACCTCACCAATTTTCAAACCCTGGTTACAGTTCTGACTTTAAATACAGGATGTGTGTACTTCATCCACCACTGTTCTTCATGAATTTTAAAATGATATATATAATTGGTCTTTAGGCTTTGATAGAAGAAGATTTGCAATAAATAAAAGGCAGATGCTATTTTCACCCTGGTGCAAATAATGGTAGATACTAATTGCACCCATATTTAAATGCTAACATACAGTATATACTGCATCACTGCAGTGTTTATTGTGTTTATTTAGAGTCTCACAGACACACTACATTTACCTCTACCCCTAAACCTAACCAAAAATTTACAGTGACCACAAAAGTAACAACTATATTACTGTAGTAACACCATGGTTGATTGCATGATAACTATGGTTTCTGCCAAAACAAAACAAAAAAAAACATGATTACTACAATATTAATAATACAGTGATGTAATCTACACATAAGCAATGCTGTGTGCGATCGACAGACCCCGCCTCCAGATCAAACCCTTCTCTGCACTCCCCAACATTCACTGTTAATATTTATTATTTGAAGTAGTATTTAAGGAAATATTAAGAGTAGCAACAGAAAATCTGATGGGAAAAAGAGTGGGACATAGTGCAGATTTGAACCGCGGTCACAAGGACAACAGTTTACATTCACACACCGTCTGTACACCTCACGCCACTGCAGCGACATTTATTGTTTAGTTTGTCGTATATTTCTATGGTTCAACCAGACTATTGGGGTTGTCCTCTCTCAGGTTATTACTCCTGGAGGAACTGCAGTAATGGCTCCTGGTTCATCTCCTCACTATGTGAGATGCTGAAGACATACGCCAGGCAACTGGAGATCATGCAGATCATGACGCGTGTCAACCACAAGGTGGCGCTGGACTTCCAATCCTCCTCCAATCTGCCTGGATTCAGTGGCATGAAACAGATACCATGCATTGTATCTATGTTGACGAAAGAACTCTATTTGCCTAAATGATTCATGTCTGTATTAGTGATCAAGTAGCAATGGATTAAGAGCACTTATTATAAAATCATGTTATGTGACAATTTAATTAGTATAATCAAAACTAAAGAATGAAAGTCAGTTCTTATGGCATGTAATATAATATGTTCTCAAAGCTGAACTTGACAGCTATACAGATGTTTTATATGTATATTTCTCATTCAAGCTGTGAATGGCGTCATCATTTAAGTCTTACCAGAATATTTTTTCTTGCATTGTTTGCATTCTCTTGTACACGCACAGATGTTTTCAGGATGACCCAAGACAAGAAATGGGCATGTGTCATTTGGGTGACATAAGATGAACTTTGACTTTAACTGGTTAATTGGGATGCATTAAATATTATTTTACAAGAGGGCAGTCTTTGATGAAGATTTTTATCATGATAAATAAACTTTTTACTTTGTCATTCATGTGCTTTACTTTGCTATTACATTCAGTACCTACAGTATTAAACTTGTTTTTGTTTGATCACTAATAATAAACTAATTTTTAATATAACTAAGAAACATCAAAGAGCCCAAAATATGTATGAATTTCAGTGTGTTAGATTTTAAAATATCAAACCAAGTGGCATCTACAAACTATTTTAGGCATATGAAGGTAGATTAAAAAAAAACTCACTTCACTGTAATCGCAGCCCTTTGCGGTTTAATAGTTGCACAAGGTCATGTCTCGATTTCGGTTTTGATTTAATTTAATTTCTAATTATTTTAATTATTAACTAATTTTAACCAGCTGATCCCAAGGTAACTTTAATGGACACACTTTATATTATGTGGCTCTATGCCCTCTTACAATGTACTTATTATGCACATACATGGTGTTGAATTGTAATTACATTTAAAGTATGCATTTAATTACATTTGTAGTTATACTGTTAACTTTACCCCTAACCCAACCCTCACCCCAAAACCTAACCCTACCCTTATTCCTAAACCACCCCGTACAAATACATAGTCTTATAGTATGTATTTAATGTTAGTGCATAGTAGTTAAGGCCACCTAATATAAAGTGTGATCACTTTAGTTGATGTATGACGTTCACACGGGTGTCATATCAGTGTAAACACAGATGTAGTTCATTGCATTAACTGTGGACATGTTCCTCTAACATTTGACAACCAAGTGTGCAAACTAGTTTTGATTGGTATATGCATTGTTTTATCATTTAAAAGCAAGCAAACTTCTTTGTTGTGAAATATTTTACTTTACAAGTGTACTTGTGCTGTTTACTTCTTTTAAATAAATGCCACTTGGTTTGATATTTTATCTAATCATAGGGCTTTACTCACCAATACTTAATTACTCTGTTTAAACTCAACTCAATATTTTTTTACTGCATTTTCTTGTATTTGCTAACAATGTTGGGTAAATTACTCTTTAAGAAGATATTAGATTACAATTATGAATTACTTTGTACTTAGAATACACTCAACACTGTTTGTTGAACTGGTGGGTTTTGTACTACGGAGCCCCTAAAGGAACAATGTAGTGGGGGGGAATTAGGGGCGTGGGAAAAAATAAGCAAATGCTTTTGGGTTCTCTCGCAAAAATTGTGCTCTCGTATATGCATTCTCGCTCTTGAATGCTATTGCATTTATTAGAGATAAGTCAAGATGACAGGTGCCGGTGCTACTTTTTGTGGAAAAATGAATTTTGTAAACATAGAGTGAGAAGTTACAGTGACGCCTTTCTGTATTGCATCATGTACATCATACTGTACATAAATCTGATATATGGCCTATGCAAACGAACGTTTTTATATATGTAGCATGTTTTCCCAAACTACAGGCCTAATGGAATTTGAATATCAGCTGCTCAAATATCAACTATTATTGTATATGTATGTACAGTATGATTATGTGGCTATTTATCATGTACCAGCAGATGGCGACAATTGTGTTATGATTGAGTTAAACATTCAACAATGACACACACCAAACTGCATAAATGATACCTCCACTGGGCTCTCAGAGCAATCATGGTGGCTAAACAGAAGAGTTGTTCCAAACACAACTACAAATGATTTAAAAGTGTGTTCCGAATTTCAGTTATTTTAAAGCCCAAAACCTTTAGCAAACACACATAATGAAGCATTTATTTCTTTATTAATGGAGAGGGAAACACCATACCCCCAAGTATAATAATAATATGCAATTCAGTTGTGCACTACAGCATTCCATTTCAATTAGACCATTCACATTTAATGACATTTTAACTGTGTTGTTTTTAATTTCACAAATTCATAAATTGAATATTATTATTTGTGTGTTGTCTTTTGGACTTCACTCTTTCACTGCACTAGCTTGCTCTACTTGTTGAACTCAAAAGCTAGAATAATGCTGGAATACACACAGAGCCAGCAGATGACTGGCATTATGATGCACATTTTGCGAGAGAGCACGCAACGAATTCTCGGGGGAAAACACTTGCTTATTTTTTTCCCCACCCAACTAAATTTCCCCCCATTATCTTCTCTGATCCTTTAGGGGCTCTTTACATATCTTGTGCTGCTGTGATAACTGAGATAACACCCAAACATAACCACTACGTGTTGCTATTATTTGAGATCTAATTGAGTGCTTCAAAAACAAGGTGTACTCCTGAGAAATGGAACAGAAAGCAGAACAGCTCTTTGAAACTTTACCTTAATTCTCTTTCAGTCTCGTTTCTTTAACCAACTGTTCAGCTGTTTCCTCTTTGTTTAATTCGATTAATTCATATATCTTAAGGGTAAAAAACAAAAAAAACAAACAAACTTGGAAGTGTTTGAGAAAAGAAGATTTGTTGTAAGTTAATTTCACAGTTACACCACTCTAAAGCCATTTGAGTCCAATGTATTATTTTGAGTTTTGTGGGTGTGTGTCGTTAGAAGTCGGTGTGTTGCATCATACACTGGGAGCAGTTGGACATGGCAGCATAGATAAGAGAGAGAGAGTGTGTGTGCGTGCGTGCGTGCGTGCGTGCGTGTGGAGAGACAAAATGAGGCTATGGATTGCACAACTATAATACATTTAACATTGTCTGTCTCATCTCACAAGAACATGAGCATTCTCGAAATGTCATACCAACAACAGAAATAATATACAAACCAGGGGTGCACTTCACAATAATACAAAAAACATATAAACAGGGATTATATGGAATACCTGTATCATCCTTTTTCTCTTTACGTAAATTAAAATATAAATTCTCAAATATTTTGTATTGATAACATGATAGAGGTTGTTAATCATCATGCAATATTATGCAACAGATACTGTTTAGGCTGTTTATTACAATTTAATACAGCGTAGACAACATATTCGTACACATGGAATACAGCAGAAATGAGCTCAGAAACATGACACTTTTGTTTTTATGCTCATTTTCTATTCAGACAGACGGCCAGTACTCATATCTTAGTTGAGCTATATCATATCTCAATGTTGCAACTTAAGTTTCCTTTCTTCCTGCTTCGCCTTTAAGAAGCAATAGCGAAACAACGAGGAAGTGAAAATGAAATGAAACGATGAGCAGACCAGCTCGTACTATACTATGACAAAGCCTTAGCTCATGAATATTAAAGAGGTCCTGGTGACGTTAGTTGGTTACCTCTCAGGAGAGTGCCGCAGCCTAATTACTATTCATAAGCTAAGCAGACACCATAATACGATTCGCTCGCTGACTACCGCCCACTTGCGAAAGCTTTTGCGCATCAGCCAATCAGTGCGTGAACGTATCGGCACATCTTTAATATTAATTAGCTGAGCCTTCATCATAGTAGGATTTGTAAACACGTAAAGCGAGCCCTCATACACGCCCTCCGGATCGCGCAAACACACACATACACACACACTCGCACAGTCCGGCTGGGGATTTCCACCCAAGCGCTTGTTTCCTTCACTTGTTTTGCTTTCGATCTGAGAGCGAAATCAAACCCATTTGACTTTTCCTTTTGATATCGAGGACAACAAATTGTCAAGAAACTTCAAAGACTCTGCTGTTGTTCCCAAAGTGATTTGCACGCACTGCAGGTAATACAGCGCATTTCCGCATTTATTTATGGGGACCATATCTATATATATAAGTGGATGTTTATGCTGTAGGCCACGTAGAGTTGCTGGAGGGAGTTTAAAAGCGAAAGCCATGGGCTGTTTGGGTCCAGTGGGAATCAAGGGATGCTTATTTTCACTTTTGGATTCACTTGACAACATTAACACACTTATTTAAAGAGGCTGAACTCATCTGATTTAGTTTGCTGTAAAAATGATTGGGACGCACTGGCCTTTACAATGTAACTTCACAGTAAGCAACGGCTAATGAATTACGTGTTAAATAAGGAAGGATGTTGTTTGGGAGGACATATGGACATTGTTGCTGCTGCCGTAATAATTTAGACCTATATTAACATGTAATATGGGCAGTGTAATAAATGGCTTATGTAGAAGGAGATTTTTGGATCCGCGATACTCTCAATGACTGGAAATTGAGTCATGCTTTTGCTAAGGTTTGTTATAATGTAATGTTTTTAAAATGTAGCTCTCTAGTTTCTCCTTTATTTCTTCATTCTCTCATTTATCCTTCATAGTGCGCCTGTGTGCTTATGTTACACTGGCACAGTTTTTTATGTTTTTATTTTTTAGTTTGTTGATGTGTGTGTGTGAAGAGTGTGTCATATATTGCTGGTGTGTAGTTTGATTGCCTTTGTTCATTCTCATTTCTAAACCATAAAAGTTCAAAGTTCAGTGCGACAAATGGGTGATTTGAAAGGGAGTTTTTATTGTGATTAACTATAAACCTTTTTATGAGCCTGAATTGGTTAATTAGTAACTTGAGATTTGCACTGTGAAATTACAAACATTATCAACAAACAGGAGTACTTTTGATGTTTGTCATCATGCATACAGGTTTGACCACATGAGTCTTTATAAGATCAATTCTCTGTAAAAAAAATTAAAAAAAAAACAATTGTTGAGCAAACTTAAAAAATCAAGGCAACATGATGCAGTATGATGTTTGAGTATTTATTTATTTTTGTCAGTAACATTGCTTCATTCAGTCAATGTAAATTTGTTCACTAAATGCAGAAATTATTGTTTGGAAAACTACTAATTACTTGTTCAGCAAACTATCAATTCTCAAAACAAGAAATTTCATTTGATCACCATTTCAATTACTTTTACATGAAGTTAACTGCACTCTTTTCCTCTGAATAGAGGTATGTTGTGCGAACCGTTGTTTGACAGACAAATAACAGACCTCAACCCCTTTAACACACAAACCCCATTAACAGTGACTGTCAACAAATCTCATTAATTTAAAAGATGAGCTCTCAACATCACCACACACCAATAGACTAACAGCGTAAATAAAGTCAGCAAACAGCAGAAGATAAGCCTGTAACACTAACCACATCATTTATTCATGTTGCAATGCATGCTGGGAACTCGCATATCAGCAACATTGTTCAGTATGAAATTGTTTGTTCAAACACCTCTGTTAGTTGGGACAACATTTGGGGAAATGTTGTTGGACTAACATGTGTTTTTATGTAGATGCAAAATAATTCCCATTTTGTAGTATCTGCGACTCATAAGCTGGATAAAATGCAGTTTGATTTTTTACTGTAAACACACACTTTAACATCCTCTATTTGTACTGCATGTCATGTAACTCACGGCTTTACTCACACACCGTTCATGTTTTAATTGATGAAAAGAGAATACATTTATTCATTTGCAGACACTTTTTATTATACCATGATAATGCACAATTCTTTCCTTTTTTCTTTATCGTCTTTTTCAGTAAATTGTGATTCACGTGGTTTCCCCTGGTTTATTTTTATAGATAAGGTTAAAGTTGGTCAACATGCTTTCCGCACAGTCATGGAGGAATGTACAATCTGTTCAAAAGGAAAAGTAGCTGTCAAAATATAACACATTCCAGATGTCTCTCTGTCTTTCTCTCTCTAGGCCAGCATGCCGGTAGAGAGAATGCGTATGAGACCGTGGTTGGAAGAGCAGATAAACTCGAGTACAATTCTTGGGCTCAAATGGGTCAACAAGGTACATACCGTGTATTTCAGTCAGCTATGACTATACATGTGGCTATGGTAGTTCAAAACTTGTCTTTGTACAGTATTGTATTGTTATGATCAAAACTCGACTTTTTGCAAAAGCAGTAGTTGTCTTCCCTCGTTTAAATGCACGTTTAAGTGCATTTGGGGTGTGTCAAAGCTTGTAACACGTTTTGCATGTTCTTTGCATACAGGAGAAGAGAATATTCCAGATTCCATGGATGCATGCCGCACGACATGGCTGGGATGTGGAGAAAGATGCCCCTCTCTTCCGAAACTGGGCCATACATACAGGTGCAGTCATATACACACTCAAAACTGTATTCTCTTCTTGGCAGAGGCTTTTATCCAGAGCAACTTGCTTTGCATTCAAGACATTTATCAGCTTGTGTGTTCCCTGGGACTCAAACCCATGAGGCATGTTTGCACCGTGCGCAGTTTCAGCTACTGGACCTATCAGGCTACTCGACGCACCTTTCCCTGGGGAGGGGGCGTGGCAGGTCATCCCCGTCTACTTGGATGAGGGAGGGGACAAGGGGAGTGAAACAAAAAAAAAGTGTGGCACCTACACGCCGTAACGGCAATCGTGCCAAATTAACAAAACTTTTTTTAAAAAGAGAGGGAAAGGCCAACTCGTAGTGGGAGAGCGAGAGAGAGGAAAAAAACACTTAGGCCTACTCGCCGGGTTCTCGAGGCAGTCCTCAGGCCCCTCGCGGTCGGCGGCCGTTCCTCCGCTTCCAGGCGGCCAGTCTCCTGGCTCTGCTCCTTTGGGGTGGATGTAGCGGCAAGAACCCTACTACGGTGCATCCCTCCTCCTTCCCGGGTTTCGGCACCAGTGTAAAGGGATTAAAGGGGAAGGAGGAGGCGATAACCAGCTTGACAATATAAATAATAGTTTAATATTAAACTGAACCAAAAGCTACGCCCTCTGCCCAAATTACCGATTAATAAATGTGACGTGAGCAAACTGTGCCCTTATTGGTCGGAATGTGAGTGTGCTGTTCCGGGATTTAGCTCATACATCGATATACTGCATAAAACAATATACTTGTAAAAAAACATCAACCAACGGTACAAATGTTAGAGTATTGTTTATGTCACCGTTATGCATAAATTGCCGCATTGCACAGAATGAGGTTGTGCTACAAACATTATCTGTCAATGGAAACTTATATGGAATATAAGTTGTAAATGGTGTTATTTTTATCTGTCATTACTTGCATTACTTCTGCTTTTAAAAGTGCTTGTTCTCATGGTAACAGAGAGTGCCCCCCTGAACGTAAAGATGGTTAAAGTGAAAACTGAGGCATTAGTTCATTTTCATGCCTCATTAATGGTTTTCTTTCTTGTTTTGTTTTAACTGTGAAAAAGTTGCTAACGCCATCCTGCCTGTGTCTGTTCTGCCGCTAGCCAACAGAGAGAAGTGTTCACATGAAAACGACCTCAGGAATGATTAAATAACACCTTTATTAAACGTGCAATTATATCTTTAGACTGCAAAAATGCATTGCAAATATAAAAAGTTGAATAGTGTAAGTTTCCTTCTGCATTTTAAGTGTTTAAAGGTATTTGACTACCACATTTTAGGGAAATACCAACCAGGTGACAAACCGGACCCCAAAACATGGAAGGCAAACTTCCGCTGTGCAATGAACTCTCTGCCTGACATTGAGGAGGTGAAAGACAAAAGTATCAAAAAGGGAACGAATGCTTTCAGGGTGTATAAGATGCTGTCAGCATCAGAGAGGCACTCAAAGAGAGGTCAGTGAACATTTACCTTTCATGACATCACACACTGACATGTCTGGACACTATGCTGCTATGCTATTGTTAAATCAATACTAAGAGTGATATGATGTTTTACTGTACATGTTTACATTAATGTGTCTAAATACATTCAAATAAATGGGTAGTTTGGAGAAGAATCTCATTCAATTAAAAGAAAGAATCACTAAATGATATTACATTTTTGGCATCGTGACATTATATTCACGACTAGTAAGCACACTTTTACCCCCGTGCTTTTGTAATGTGAAAATCACATTCTTTTGGGGGGAAAAAAGTACGAATAAAAAAAATTAATAATTGAGTATAATGAGAGTTACAAAAATAAACTTAATGGGGATGTCCTTAATTGTCATAAAAATAAAGTTACAATAATATATATATTTGTAAATATTGTTTTATGTTTTTGGGTGAAATATGACCTGAAATTGTTCTTGACAGGTTTTATGAGCTTGACCCTTTTGATTTGTTTACTTAAAGTATAGCGTGTATTTGATCTACATGTGTGTGTCTTTCAAAGGTAAAAAGAGGGCGTTTGAAAAAGAAGAAAAGATAAAGGTAATTGAGATTCAATTTGAAGTACTCTCACATTTAAAGCTGGTTACGGTCGCTCACTCTGACAAGCTCTGCAGAACTCCCCATTGTCATTAATGGGAGGTTGCCGTGAACGACCCGGTTTTTGGAAATGAGGGCTGACACAGTTTAATCCATAACATGCTCTTCTCCAGATTTATTTAAAGATTATAAAAAAACATTATATATATATATATATATATATATATAATTTTTTATTATTATAATTTTTTTTTAAAAACACTGCAGGTATTCTCTCTGGGTAACTTGTGTCAAGTTCGACATTTTATTATATATTTTGATAAAATCCAGCTTAAAATTGCTCAAACACACGTTACTTCCATAGGCTGTTATTGGAAAATAGCAAAGGCGTGTCAGAGTAATGGCAGCAGGGCAACAGTTGCTAAGACAGGATTGGTCAGAAGCATATTTAAGGCAGGCTTAACAGCGGGTCAATTGATACAGATAAATGACAGATTAAAGCAGATTAACTGATACAGAACAACAGCCGTATGTAACTGAGCTGCAGTGTGTTTGTGTGTTCATTGCAGTCAGAGCGACCGTGCCCTGCGCCTTCAGGTTGGGAAAACAGTAATGACTCTTCAGCCTGTAAAATCCCAGTGACAGTCAAAAAGGAGGCAGACAACTCTGGTACAGGTACTGAACTTCCTGCTCTGCCCTGCACACCTGCGCTCAGGTCATGTGTGTTAATTCAGGTGGAACCTGTTCCTTGCGGGCACAATAATTCACATAGCAAGAGTTAAGATTTGAACCAGTCTATGTGTTGATACATTACTGTACAAACACACTCATCTCAATGTGACACAATTCATTTAACTTAATTCTCAGACATGGGATAGACGAATAATCTGGTGATTCTTGCAAAACCTTTTAAGAAAATGTCCTGGACATATTTAAGTATACATTTTTCTATGTTAAAACACTTTTTCTTTTCCCAGCTTACTGTAAGGGACAATGCAGAGATAATTACAGTTTTTCACAATTTTAAACACAAACCAAATCTTCAAACAAAATTACAAAATCCCTGACTCTTCTGCCAAAATAAAAAAATCCCTGCAAAACCATTTAATCTGTGCTCAAAATCCCAGTTATGGGAGTTATTGAATATCTATTTTTAGAGCACGCACCACCAATGTACCTTGTGCCGCTTTTCACCCGTTCTATTTCTGACAATCTCGCTGCACCGCACGCAATACCAAACCCAGCGCGAGAGAGTCATGAGCAAATTACTCTTTTGAACCAGATCTTTTTCATGAATCACCTGAAAATAACTGAAAATCCCAGGAGATCAGCCGTTACAGAAACACTCATCTGGCACCAACAATCATGCCACGCTCCAAATCACTTTTTCCCCATTCTGATGGTCGATGTGAACATTAACTGAAGCTCCTGGCCGTATCTGCATGATTTTATGTACTGCACTGCTGCCACACGATTGGCTGATTAAATAATCACATGGATGATAGTTGGTGTCAGAAGGGCTGGTTTGAGTATTTCTGGAATTTTCACAAACAACATTCTCTAGAATTTACTCTGAATGGTGCCAAAACCAAAAAACGTCTAGTGAGCGCCAGTTCTGTGGATGGCCTTGTTGATGAGGGAGGTCAACAGAGAATTGCCAGACTGGTTTGAAGTCTACAGTAACTCAGATAACCACTCTGTACAATTGTGTTGAGAAGAATATCATCTCTGAATGCTATACTGAGATGCAGGTTGGCGCTGTTTTGACGGCATGTGGTGGACCTACACAATATTAGGCAGGAGGTTTTTTTAATTTTGTGGCTGATCGGTGAATATACATTTATCCAATTAACCGTCAGCTATTATTTCATTTCACACAAATTGTGTTACTCCATCAAAATGCAATAAATAGAAATGTATTCAGACTTTATACAGCACATTTTTCTTAAGGTGTGCTTTTAGCCCTGTTGTACACATTTACAGTATTTATGAATGAGATTGCATTTTCTTTCTCACATTGCAGTAGGCTACTACCAAAATCTTAATGGTATTAAAAAGAAGAATCTTGTTTATTTTTTTTATATTTAGGGTAAAATACGGCATTTTCTTGACAGGTTTTGTGAGATGTCCTTGTTTATATGAGGTTATGATTATGCTGCACCTTTTATTCTCTGCTCTCTTTCTGTCGTGGACCTGTTTATCCAGATCTCCTTGTTACTGTGTTTATTCACGTCCACTGTTCTCTGTTTCCCCCTTCAAACTCGTGACACACTTGGATGTGTGGAAAAGGTGAGCTTAGTGTTTGTTTGTTTAGTCAGTTGACAGCGTTGATATGGGGTTGTGATACAGTTTAAATTGAGAAAGCAACAAAAATGCCAATGTTCATTCATTTACAAAATACTTTCAATTTCAATCTGGGTTATTTTTTTTTAAACTTGTTTCCAACATTTTATTATGGAGACATTGAGAAATTCTGTCACATTTACCCATGTAATTCCAAACCTATAGAACTATTTAACCTGTATAACTGTAATTCTTACATGAATACAGAAGGAGAATTATTAAAAATGAACTTGGTTACTCATTTCCATTTCTTTACAATGAATGAGGATGGAAGCTTTTATGAATCATAAAGGACACAAAGTAACATATAAAGTAGTCCATACGACTTGAGCCCTTTTTTCTAAACTGAAAATCGTAACTTTTGCCCGAGCTCTCTTTGGGCATCCATGAACGGTCATGACAGCATTGTCCGATTAATAAACAAATTGCTCGTTTGAGTTGAATCTTTTCAATGAATCATTGATCTGATTTACAAAACTGGTCTGAATGATTTGTTCACAAGCTCATCCATTCACAGAGATTCTCAGCTCAGTGGAGGGGGAGATTTGATGGACCACTTTTATGGTGCTTCTGCATACTTGAAGTTTGAAAGCTCAATTTAGTGTAAACACGTGGAAAAGAGCGACCAGTACATTCTTCAAAATTTCTGCTTCTGTGTTCCAAGGAAGAAAGTCAGTCATACGGGTTTGGAACGACACGAGGTTGCACATAAATAATGACAGAATTTCGATTTTCAGTGAAACATGTTACATCCCCTTAAGAAACACTCACTTCCCAGTTCAGTGTTCTCCATATTCACTCTCTCTTCCCTGTTTGTGTTCCTCAGACATTGGTGGGCAGAGCCCTGCAGACGATAAGCTGATCATCAACGATCTGCCCGATGTGTGTCAGACCATTGAGGTGGTGACGGAAAACGAGGAGCAGGCCGTGACCTCCAGCGACCCTTACCCCTTACAGATCTCCCCTGTCTCCTCGTATGGAGGTTTGTTTGACACACACACACACACACACACACACACACACACACACACACACACACACACACACACACACACACACACACACTTTGGCACATAGTTCTATGAGCAATACAACATTATTATGTGGCTCACTGTAATTCTTGAATCTGATTGGTCAGTCGCAGGATTGAGCGGTCACATATATTTAGTTTACAGTAATGGCGGCTTAATGGTATCAGAGATTCTCTTATCAAATGAGGAAATGGCGACCTTGGTAACGTCAACAATAACATTCGCCTCGTAAGCCAATCATGAAATGGCCCTGATGTCATTGAATCACTTTTAGAGATTGACGTCAGTCATGTGACTGTTAGTGGATACCAGAAAATGAGTTTTGGGTGGGTTGAGCAATTTTTTGCAGTATGTGAAAAGCACTAAACTACACAATTTAAACAATCAAATAAAAAAATGTAAGAAACACAAAAATCATATCACACAAAAAATGCATCTTGCACAATAGATTTTTTCTAAAATCAAAAGTGAATTGTTTGTTTGCATTTTTACGAGTTGTCTGCAGTCTGTTTTTAAAGCCGGGGTTATACAGTATCTTGCAATGAGTTTGAGGAGTCCGTTGAGTTCCCTTTTGTTCCTCATCAGTCGCTCTGTGCCCTCAAAGGGAGATGTCCTGTTTTGCACACCTCATGACAATGTCCATGGATAATTTTACCAATTCTTTTGTCCAATTGTCATTTATTTTGCAATTTTTTGTGCACAGTATTTTTTAAGTGAATTTTAAATAAGTAAAATCTAGTTGGTGTTGCGGGCTAAAGCACAGAACTGGTCAGCAGAAGGTTTCCAGTTCAATCCCCAGTCACCACCATTGTGTCCGGGTTGCTCCGGGGGGATTGTCCCTGTAATAAGTGCACTGTAAGTCGCTTTGGATAAAAGCATCTGCCAAATACATAAATGTAAATGTACTTTTACTTACAAATCTGATGTACATGGTACTTGAATAAAATTGAAACAAACAATTTGTTAGAACACTTCATATTTGAAACAATCCTTGTAAACACATTTAATCATGTACCACTTGATATATATAAAATAAAGTTAATAAATGCATGATATAGTCTATTAGACAACCTCACCTTGTTTTACTGGCAGTAGAAACTGAATGCAGAGCTGCGCACGCAGACCTCAAATACTTGTAAATATACTTGCAAACGGTGAAACCATGCAAGTGCATGAATTAATCAACCAAGGTGCATTCTGGGAATATCAGCTTCATAATGTTAAGTAAAAGGTGCAGTATGTAAGATTCAGAAACCCTTGTTATTAATGACACCTGTGGCCATTAAGTGCGCTATTGTTTTTATTTATAGATTATATATATTTTCTGTATAACCAAGTTACGTAACACTAATGAATGGAGCTTTTTGCATTATCTTGAACATTGTCTAACATTCATTTCACATGTTATTATAGTTTAGCTAAAATGACACAGATCAATCCTTATGGCACTATATTTCACATGTTTACAGTTATGTAAGATTACCTGTCCAATAAGATGAATGCCAAATCAGGGTCGGTTTTTATCCCCAAAACCGAACGAAGGTCCCTTCAGGAATCAAATGCCCTGCCGATGTTCACTCTAGTTTTCGTCAACAACGATCATGTTCCTGCTTAGCCAGACTGGATTCAGTAGATAATGTAATTTTGTTTGGGCTTACTCAGTTTGTGTAGGAGTCGGTGTTGTGCTGGGAGCTGGACGTTTGCTAGATTCCATCTCTAAGATAACGTTACCAAGTGTTGCATGTCGCTGTTGAACAGAGGAAGAGAAGCTGTTACTGTCTGAGGCAAAGCTCTCGGGAGCGCCCATAAAACATCACATCCTTTGGATTTTCCCAGCAAAAACGACCTGCAATTAATATAACAAGGATTTCTACTTTAGGATTGAAGCATTGTAGAGATGACAAACATAAATAATATTTACTTACAGTATAAGCTAGAGCATTTATTTTTGCATGTTTGAATTGAGAATTGGTAGAAAATGTAGAATTGACTAAATATTTGTAATTATTTTTAAACAAATTTTTCAGTGTAGAAAGTACTTAATCTTTTCAGCTGCATTGACTTGTTTTCAGTGTATAAATTTAAAGTCAAAGATTCTGTCTGGGCCCTTTCTTGGCTACACTCCTGTTGCAGTCATCATTAGGGTACATGTCAGTCTTCATTATTGTCCAGTTACATCGTCCTATTTCCCCGCCCTGTGCAGAATCTGTTGGTTTGAATTCGGCCCACGTCATGTTCTGATCCCATTCATCCCCTCGTCAATTACTGAAATCTCTCCAATTTCGCTAAAATAAAAGGCAAAGCCAAATAAATAGAAAAAAATCAAAACAAGTTTGAAGCTCTATGTTGTTTGGTTTTCAGTGGCCAGAGTTGTCAGATTTGATCCTCCTTGTCAGCAAAAAAAAAAAAAACATGACAACATAAAAAACGTCTTTTTACATAGCACATAGTTTCTAACATTAGTGATCAGCCCATCTAGCTGTACACGTCTCAAGGACACACTCTCTGTGCATCACGGCAGCTGTACCTCTGTTAATGAGTAACGCTGAGGTGTGAACACAGTTACATTTCGCACCCGTGTATGCTTGTCCTCATAAAGTAAAATGAACCTTCATAATGTTTTGGAAGTCTGACATAGTTGTGCATTTTATGGTATTATGGCCGAAATTTGTAGCATAGCTTCTCATTTTGAGTTACTAAATTTTGACATTTTGCGAAGAAAACTCAAAGCTCTCAGTCACGATGGTACTAGGGTGTTCTGGGTGGTTGTCAGGGCATTGCGATGCAGTTGCCACATTGTTCTTTCTGGTTTTTATTGCATTGCTGTGCAGTTGCTAGGGTGTTCTGGGTGGTTGTCAGGGCATTGCGATGCAGTTGCCACATTGTTCTTTCTGGTTTTTATTGCATTGCTGTGCAGTTGCTAGGGTGTTCTGGGTGGTTGTCAGGGCATTGCGATGCAGTTGCCACATTGTTCTTTCTGGTTTTTATTGCATTGCTGTGCAGTTGCTAGGGTGTTCTTGGTGTTTGTCAGGGCATTGCAATGCAGTTGCAACATTGTTCCTTCTGGGTGGTTGACTGCTAGTTATGGGTCCACAAATATCATAACTAGATGGATATACGGCTGATAAGAAGTCATCCGGCTGGCTGTATAAAGCTTGAAGTGGTAAACAACAAGATCTGAGATTAAATTCCAGCTGGGGCATTTCCACACAAGTGTTCCAGTTGTACTCTATCCCTTGTGGGAGAAAGTTATGAGCAAGGAATGCATACGACTTCCTTGGAAAGTACAAAATTATATACTTTAACAACAGTGCTCATTTTAACATAGTTATTCTTCTCTGCTTAGAGCAAGTCTTTTCAACCTAGAGCAGGGGGCCAATCTCAGAGCTCATGCCCTGTCCTGTGCTCGAGCCCTTCTGTTATGGATAATCACAGTCCGCCAAATACATTTACCTTGATGCGCTCCAGGACTGTACGAATCAGTGAACTCTTCAAACATTATTAAATTGTAATCAGATCATCAGTTAATGTTCCTTAATTAAATGCTTTAAACACAAGGTTATTTCGTTAACATTAGTTAATGCATGTGGTTTCATGAACTAACAATGAACAATATATTTTTACAATATTTACAAGATTGTTTTATTATCTTGGTTAATGTTATTGTATAAAAAGACTATTGTTTATTATTAGCCATGTTATGCATTAATAATGCATTAACTAATGTTCACACATGCAACTTTTAAAGTTTTCTAGAAATGTACAGTAACTAAGATAAAACCCTGTATGTGATGCATTGTGTTCCAACAGTTGAAAAAAATGTCTAATAACAGAAATAAAAAGAACTTTTGCTAGCTCACCCTCACTGTTGTCATTCGGACAAGCTAACTGTGCACTCTTCTTGCCCTTTCCATAAAATCTTTTTTTGTTATGTATGCACACATGCAATTATATTATGGGAAACACATCCAAAATAAATAAATGCAATAATATAATAAATGCCACAATCAAAATAAAAAATAAAGTCAAAATTGCAAATGGCAACATTCCTAATTACTCAATTTTCTGTAAAACTTTGTTAGGTTAAGGTGATCAGTTAACAACAACATCTAATTCACTTCTTAAGGATGTAGCAAGAAAATCATGATGTAGAAGAAATATTCCGAAATGTGTTTCATAGAGCAGTTTCTGGAGCACTTCATCACAGTGTAGACAAAATAAAATGATTAAAAACAGCATATTATTGGTTACTTTAAAGACCTGCTGTTTTATTTCCAAAAATGCATGATGATGAATTGTTGCCATATGACTATTACAAACTACCCGTAGAGTAACATGAAGGGGAGGCCACATTTGGATACAATTTAACAAAATATAAATGTATATTAATTTTTATTATTTTTGCTGGTAAGAGGAGGAAAACGGAGGGAAGAAGGGCCTCTAAATCTACAAAAAATGTTATACGACCATCCATCCAATGAAAATTGAAGCCATTTTTACAGTCGCAAGAAACACTCTCTCAATCAGCTGACGTCAACACAGTCTGCTCCAACCACTCGCATCCTTCAGCAATTTTTGGAAGTAGGACATAGGAAAGCAAGGAGAGAAAGAAGAGATAGAAGACAGACAAACTGGCAACATCATTTAGTCAGGGAATTGGGCAACGTATCAGCCATAACATTGTTGCCAACAGTAGTTGAGTAGTTTAATTCAATTCTTTGAAAAGAAACATACTGGTTTCTCAATCCCATTGTCCTCATTCTGTAGTAACAATGCACCTGCACCCACCTGGCTGGCATCTAAATGAATTTGAAAGGGCCGATCCCACCGAGGTGCAGCCAGAACAGGTGCAGTGCTTAACAGAAGTTTTGCACTTTCAAACACACGCTGACAATTTTAAGACCACTCAAATTTGTTTTTGGCTTTCAGAAGATCAGTTAACGGAGCTACAACTAAGAGTTAGCACAAAAATTGCAATAGTAACTGACCATTCCTAAAAATCGCATTTGTTCTTTTTCAGTAGTAGGAGGAAATCTGTCAGTGGCCAAAACTTTGGCACACACAGGACGCAAATTCCCTTTGTCCTACTACCTTCCCCAAAAAGTTTACTATAGCACTTGCAAACTCGTCAGGTGTGCTTCTACCAGACTCACAGTGCACGTAAACGGCAAAGATGTTCCTCCCATGTTTGGCTGTACACTACCATGTCGTCTAGATAAACAGCACATCCTTCCAGCCCTGAGACTACCCTGTTCATCAGGCGCTCGAAGGTTGCAGGCACGTCTCGTAGACTGAAACTCATCATGGTATAGGAATATAATCCTGACGGTGTTATTATAGTGTTAATCTTCTGAGCACGCAAGGTTAAAAAAGAACCTGATAATATCCTTCGTGTAGCTTGTCTTTGTTACAAACCTAGATGAACCTACGTGATCCATACAATCTTCCATGAGTGGAAGCGGAAAAGAATCAGGCTTTGTAACATCGTTCACCTTTCTATAGTCTGTACAAAATCTAAAAGGTATTATCCGGTTTAATAACTAACAGACAAGGTGATGCCCAACTCCAATGGGAAGGTTCCACCAAGCCATTATCCAAAAGATATTTGACTTCAGTCTCCAGGATTTTGTAATTTTTCCAGTGATACACGATAAAATCTCTGCCGGATAGGCTGAGAATCTCCCACATCTATATCATGCTCTATTAAAGCTGTACGCAAGGGCGCATCTTAAAAAAGTGATGGAAACTCATTCATAAAAGATTAGAATTGAACGAGATTTTCATCTGACAAATGCCCAAACATAGTTTCCAACTCTACCATTTTCTCTGAACTATGAACCCGAGGTTGAACACCGTTATCGGGAACACTCTCCTCCTCAACACAAGCTGCAACTATAGGTGAGAAGAAATGAACTCAATTCCTGTGACCAACACAATGGACTACACTTCAGCACTATGGACAGCGGAATCTGACCTGGACACACGTTTGTAATACGTTTTCAACAGATTTACAAGACAGAGTTGCGTAGAATTTTACGGTCAGGGGTCAAAATGAAATAATCTTGTTCGGAGACATAACGAACATTGTTGTATGGACACGCAAACTGTTCTAAAATGGGTGAAACTGTAACAGGGAGCAATGCAAGCACTTGATTACCAGGGCTAAATTCCCTGAACTCAACAATCAAACCAGGCTTTCATTTTTGCTTGGGCCTTGCTCAAATTTGTGTCAAAATCCATTAACATATTCCAACAGGTTCACAGGCGATTTGGGTTTTACCAAGTCATCTTGCAGAGCATCCAACCTTCTTCACCTTATGCCCAATCACCAAGTCATTGGGGCTAAAGCCTGAGCACTCGTGGTAACTTCTTGCGTGGCTAACATTAACCACGGAAGTTCCTCTTCCCTGTCTTTGTTAAGCTCAGTGCAATACACCCGCAATAACGCTTCTGATCTGATTCCAATATTCGAACTATCAGTATTGTCCGATATAGATCCCGATCCGATACCAGTTTTTTTTTTATTAATGAGTTTAGATAATAATAATAATACTAATAATACCATACATTGGTAATACATTTCAGTTGTAATTTCTTAAGGCTTTTATTTTGAAAGTCCAGCACTGAGCGCTAAAGGAAGTTTGTGTTTGAGTGTTTGTTTGTGGGCTAATTCACAATTGTGTAATACGATTCTCATTCAACATCTGGTAAAATGCTTGTCTGGAGCCATTCTCAATGCATGTTATAAGCAGACCAAAGTATTGATCATCAACATCTGAGATGGAGATTGTGTGGAACGAACACATATTGCGCTGATCAGTGCACCACAAGCCTCTGCATGCTTTTATGTGTGTGTTTTTTTTTTTTTTTTTTTTAGAAATGTACTTGTTCATTGAACTGTTGTATATAAGCAATATCACACGAGCAAGAGTGTGATATGGCCCTACATCAGCACTGCTGTAATTACCTATGGCACTCAACCCTGAATCACAGCAGTGCTGATGTAGGGCCATATCACACTCTTGCTCTTGTGATATTGCTTAATTAAACACTTCTGCAATTTACAAAGCTTTTTGATGACTACACCATCTGGTGGACAAAATAGCATCATGCCCAGGGCTGTAACACTATACTGTACCATAGGTTTAATAAATGCTGCAAAAGTATTGTTTATTGTTAGTTCATGTAAACTGATGTAGTTAAGGTGAACTTTGAGCATTTATTTTTTAAATTGTGGGCATGGCTTCTTAAAACTGGTTTTGGTAGTGTTAAGTTTCTTATGGAGTCTTGTGAACAGAAACGGGTCTTATGGGATAGGATCAAAACCAACACATGGTTACATTGCACTTGTCAGTCTGTTTGTGCGTAGACTGGAATGTTGACTCATGTCCTTTTGTTCCATGTTTTTCAATCAACAACAATCCCTTTTTTCCCTGAAGTCCCTGGGGGTGAAAGTGTGTGCATGACATGTCTTGCTCAAGTGTCGAGTCATTTATGGCAATCACAAACATAATGCTGCTGATTTTTTGTATAAATATTTGGCTGGGAACTTCAGTCAGTCAACTCCAAACTTGTAAGGGTTTAATACCCCCAAGTAAATTACTTTCTTTATTCAACAAAACACTAAAAGAGATGTTAGGCAGAATACCAGCCTCAGTTTCATTTTTATTGTATGGAAAAACAATGCAATGAAAGTGAATGGTAACTGAGAGTACTGTAAAATGCATTTTTGGGTGAACTATCCTTGTAATAGCGCACCGGATGAACATATTATTTCGTTCGAACGCTAGCATTATTTCATCAACAAGCTGTCTGCCTGGAAATCCCTGATGCATCAGTCTGACCTCTTTGTTTTCTCTCATTCTTTCCAGCAGAGAGCGATACAGACAGCGTTCAAAGTGAGGAAGACTCCAAAGAGGTACATGTCAAACTCATCCAAAATATTTCCTGTGAAATAAGAAGCAGTCTTGACAATGAAACTCGATTTTTACCTTGTTTGAAGAAGGGCTGAGTGGTACTTGCTGTTGCTGTGTAGTTTCTAAAGTGTTCCAAGTGTTTTTTTGGCACGTTGCGCTGCTGTTTCTAAGGTGCTCTGGATGGTTGCTAGGTTGTCGGTAGGCTGCTCTGGGTCGTATCTTACTTATTCAATGTCAAAAGAGCCTACTTCAAGTCTGTGGTATTCTGGACCTCTGGAATGATTTTGTAGCCTGTTTTATCACCCACCTGTGGACAGTCACTTTAGACACAATAGACACAATAGCAAGTGGCATAGTTTAAGGTATTATCCATGTCCACAGCACAAATGATGCAAATGAGGCTAGCGCCTTGCATGTTAGCTCTGCGGCCATTGGTGTGTGAATGTGTGTGTGTGAATGGGTGATTGGGACACAGTGTAAAGCGCTTTGGTAACCTCTAAGGTTAATAAAAGTGCCATATTAGTGCAGATCATTTACCAATTACCAATCATCAAAAATCTAATTTATCAAAAACTGTCAGTGCTTGTTCTAATGTTAACACATATGCAATTGTAAAAATACAAATCACAGGCTGGAATGTGCCAGAGAAATTTATCAAAGCTGCACAGTTCTGCCGCTCCCTATACGCAAACTACGCAATCTGCGTAGGGCACCAACTCCCCAGGGGGGCACCATTTTACCCTAGGAGGGCACCAGAAAGTCCACCGGCTGCCCTTACTTGCACTTCATACGTTATTCAAGGACCCGAAAGCAGTTGCGGAACACAGATGATCACTTCACACTCATATCACCCTGTTCCTCACACTATGCTATCTTATGACATCTAAACACTTTTACTATAGTGCAGGACTTGTAAGATATATTTTAAAGTTTACATTGCAGAAAACTATTCAAGCCATCAGTCCACGTTATTTCAAACATTTTTAAACAAACGTGTTTAATACAGTAATATCTGGTGAAGAACTATACTACCCATGATGCTGAACAGAATGATCCTCCAATCAGAAAATCGCGGGCATTGAAGTGCACCTAAAGAGCTCTGCAGTGACTTCCCACTACTATAATGCAATCTAGCCTTCCTACAATCTTAAACAACTTGTATGTTTGAAAATATCTGCATTAATATTATTTTTATATCTAAGTATATTGTTTCTACACTTATAATCAACAACTTTAAATCAATAATTTGAAATATTTCCATAGTTTTTCATTTGATTACATCATTCGCAATGCTTCATGGGATTGTAGTCCATGCCCTCATGAAAGATGTTAAGTACACAGTCTTGTACTATTCAGATTCAAGTTTGTATGTTATTCACCTCAAAGCTGGTCAGATATACCATCGATTAACAACTTCAGAGCTCATGGTAGGTCTGTCTTTAAAACAAATATAGTTATTATTTCAATTCACCTAGGTGAAAAGAATTATGACATTTTTACTTCCAGAATCATTTCACTTTCGCTCAATGTGTAGTTGGTGCCAGGCGGTATTAAGACAAAAATTTGGATATACCCCTGAGTGCAAGATGAGTCTGTTTTCATGAAAAAAAAAAAGATGGTTAATTGTAATTGCGTATATATCTGCAAAAATATAATGTTGTGAACATTCAGGAGGATATTAGTAGATAAATGGCCACAAAGATAATAGATATGAACTGAAAGCCTCAAGACTCCAATTTTGATTTCATGGGATCTTGAAATCGCCAGATCTTATGATTGAATGTTTCATGTTTGTAATGTTGTGGTTTTTCCCAGTTCCCATTTGCAAGCGCACATATGCGAGTTCCAGTGTGTGTCTGGGTAAATCTTAAAATGTAGACACTCTCAACCCCCTATTTTCAGTTCCTGTACCTCAGAGCTCTGATGCAAAACAAGACAGGAAAAACAAGAGAAAGAACACGCAGTGGCATGAGCCATCTCACTAAATTCCAGCAAATGTGTTGAGGCTTGTTAGAGAACTATTAATACTGAATGTCTGATTCAGATGTAGAATTGCTGCAGCTCTGAAGGACCCTTGGCTTTGATGGGCTGATTAAAATATCCTTTATTGCTTTGAGGGAGGAAAACTTTTGAAAAAAACGTATTGGCAGGATTTTAAAACATACTTTTTTCCTAGTGTTTACCTAATAAGTGAACATGCGATTTTAGATGGAGACACTCGTTAAACTTTAAATGAAGCTCTATATGCCCCCTCTGTTTGTGTCTTTAGTTTTTGTCCTCATGTGGCGTCAGGAAGCCAGCGGACCTTGTAGTTTGATGATAATCTGATGGTCGCCATAATTCTGTGTAAACAATAGAAGCTATAAATATTCATTGATTTTTAAGTGCTGTTTGACAGACGGGTTTATGTGTCAGTTGTCAGTCTAAACACAATAAAGAGGTGTGCAGAGAGCTTTTTACAGGAAGTGTGTATTTCTGAGATATGTTCCCAGATTCTATCAGTAACTAGTAATTCTAACAGATCTACATTACGCTTCAATCCAATAACTGTTTTAGCACTATTTCTCAATTCGTGTTGGATGACCGGTTGCACACGTGGAATTATGGTCTCGATTTACTGTTTTCATGCAATTGAAACTTCATTTTATGACATACTATATTTTGATTTAGTATTTTGCATTAGTGCTGCAACAACTAATCGTTAAAATCGATAATGAAAATAATTGACAATGAATTTCTTGCATTTAAATGATCAAACTCATCTGAAATTTTTTTTTTAAGTAAATTGATTGTAATAAAATATAGGAAATAAAATAAGGCTTTTTAATCTGATTTATTATTTACATAATTTATGTAGTTCTCAATAATATTTTTGTCTTGCATCCCTCTTGAAACAAGTCGCTGTCCTTTTCTGCATTTCATGGGCGACACACCGGCCCGCTTGGTTCTCCCAATGGACAGTACACCTCTGATCATCCCCAAAAGTGTGTCGGGCCACCGTGAAAATGCCTGGTGTGCCAGATTACCAGTCCAGCCCTGATTGTGACTGTCAAGCTATAAAAGCTATATTTTTTTACATTATCGCATAATGACGTCTCTAGAATGTAACGCTTTCAATCCGGTGTTGTGAAACAGACGAAGAGGACTGTTCTCAGTTCAGTATACTGTATCAAGAGGTGTCGCGACTGAGTCAGTGTACTGTTGAGCTGAGAACTGCTGCGATCAGATCATCATACATCGATAAGACGGTCATACAATTAAGTCATAAACATATTTCCAGCATGTTTTATTTGTTATACGTTTTTCTGTTCAGCAAAATAGACCAGAAACAAACATTTCACCCCTCAATAATATGGCCCACGCATGCTCAGCATCAGCAGCTCATCAGTTCTCAGTGTGTCGGACACCTCCGAAAAAGCAGATTCTCTGTTCAGTGTACCGATGACTCAGAACACTGTTAAGAGCGACTCATTGTACTGTTGACTTTAGAACTGTTCAGGAACTGTCCGATTTGTGAACAAGTTGGAGCGCCTCATTGCAAAGAATAGTTAGGAAAAGCAAATAGGTTCTAGGATCATATTACTCACGGTTTTCAGCTCAGTTCGAGTAGGAGCTTTTAGGCTCATCCAAGAATGAGTTATGACTGAGTAACTTGTGGATCACTGTTGACTCAAGACACGAACTTTCAAACAATTCAGTCCGATTTGGTCAACTGGTTCAACTTGTTCACTGAAAAGACCCAGTTCAAAAGTACGATTCGTTCACGAACTGGACATCACTACCAGGTGAAAGTATAAGCACGGCTTAAGGAGGAAAAAGGCAGAGGAATAAATTGTGTACGTTGGTTTCTGTGTGTTACACATTTATGTTGACTTGAATGAGCGATTTCAAGGTTCAGATTTCCTCCACATTGTACTCAAACATTAGTCCAGGGGAACTGAATGCTGCTAAAGATAAGAATGTTAAATGATGATTTCAGAATTGGTGGTGACATCTGATGTTTATTGTGTCCTTTCGGATGTGATAACCACTGTGGCTTTATTCTTTCCTGCAGCACGTTCAGACCTTACTGTTTGGACTTGAAGACAAGAAGCCGCCAATGATGAGGATGCCTCTGCCCAGCATGTCCTCTTTCATCTCCTCTGACAAAGCCAACTTCAAGATAACCACTGTCCGAGACCAAGTGCCTTCATCTTTACACCCCGCTTTCACAGGTGGGACTCCATGGAACATCTTAAACTCATCTTTCCCCCCTTCCCACAGCCCAGGACCTTCTGATCAGCCACCCGTCCATGAGAAACGAGCCAGTGTGATCATGAAGACGTCAGATGTTTCCAAATCCTCTGTTAAAAGCTGCTGATGATATCTGTATTGAGACACACTGTCTTGCTGGACTTGACCAAGGCGTGAAGAACACTATTGTTGCCTTTGATAAAGGACCTATAAGAGTTCACAGGACACTTTGGCTTTAAAGACAGCTTTCTGGTTGAGTAAAGCATCCTACCAAAGGGGAGGTTAAACATAGTCCCAGATGGGAAATGACACATGAGCTTACATTCAGGGAGATTTTGAGCAAAGTGACATGCAGTGGCCACAAAATGTGTTTGGACACTTATGCCACACTTTGAAATGTACAAGTGTCATTGCGTCAGATGACAAAATGTCAAAGCAAGCTACATTTATTTGAAAGAATAATGGCACATGCACACTTGTCAAGCAAAACATTTCACAAAAAAGTTTTTTAGGTGTGAAATTATGAAACAATAGATTTAAAAGTGAAGATAAATTGCATTTGGACATTTTCTGGTTGTCAAATTGTAGTGAAAGTGAAGAATTACACCTGTGGTTACTCTGCTTGGAAACATGTGTGAACATAAGCGGAACTGACTTCAGAAAATGGCTTTCTTTGCAAAAATAGATTAGAAAAGTTAAGCTTTATTAAAGGGATAGTTCACCGACAAATAAAAATTTGCTCATTTACTCAACTTCATGCCATTCCAGATGTGAAACAAATTGATATTTAAGTCTATTTTTAGTTTAATTGTTTACTTCCAGTTACTCACCAGTGCGCATGATAGGACCAAGTTCATGCTGCTTCTCGTGTGATATAATCACGTTGGCATGTTCAAATGAAAGCAAAACCAGTAAAGCTTGCGAACAGTGTTCTGTTGTAAATAAACCGAGACCCACTTCTGGTTGTCAGTTCTTGCGAGAACAGGCCAGTGCGCGAAAGGCTGTGTGAACTCGGTCCTCTCATTAATGCATACTGGAGAGTGACCAGACCATTATGTTTGAAATGTTTTTTTGTGACAATCAACATTATGCCATAAATGCTGTTAATTAAAGTCTGTCATGTCTGTGCCTCTAGCGCCACTGAACAGAATTTAAAATTCAAACTGCCTTCCAAATACACACCCGTCTTCTGTTGCTCAAACACACAGATGGTCCCGCCCCCAATTCACGCCATTGGTTGAGTCAATGTTTTTGTGTCATACTGGACGAGTCACTCAAAACAAACACAAATTTTGATAGCGCTACAGAGAGACAGTTTTTACAGATTTCATGAAAATTATGAATTTATTTCAACATCAAAAAAGTTAGACTTCAACTACTTGTATTTAACCTGAGACTTTCCTGCTGCAGCATCATTTGTTTGCAGATGGCACTGGTTTCATATGTGCAATAAAAGTCATACATAAGTGTGGCTTCAGTTTCCAAATACTTTATGGGACCACTGTATATCCATAACTTGCCATAGTGATGGGTGTCTAGATTGCAAGCCATAGTGAATGTGTATATAGAGGAATCTGCCTTTAGCCACCCGAGCACCTTAGATAAGCACTGGCTGTGAAAATCAGTGACTATTGTAGCTCGCATTCGTGGAGAATAGTTTTATGAACCTATACGTAGCTCCAACAAAACCAGAAAGAAATGCACTTAATGGCATAATCTTAATTTATCTTCAGACCATTAACGTGAGCCAATTTTTATACCTTAGGACTCTTTTTACAGTATATGAAATATCCACTATTTTACATTATGGGCCATATGATGTAAGAAATCAGGTGTGAATTTGTGTTCGTTTGTGGTTTTTACATAAATAAAATTCATTTGTTTTATGATTTTTATAAAATAAAAAAACATAGGTAGAAAATGGTATGCCTCTTTCTACTGTATATGTGAACATAATGATGTATATGTATATGCTTGTCTGTGTCTATGGCTGTATATTCAAGTCCCAGTTATATGTGTTTGTGCCTATATGATCTTTATACACATACAAGGGCTTCTTTTAATCCTGTGGATCACTGAACATGAACAGATTTCCTCAAGATTGTGGTATATAAAAATCATGTGATCATAAGAATAAACTACAAACTCTGCTTAAGTCACATTTTGATCATTAATGTATTATCTGTCCTCTCAAAAGTGGAGAATATATTTTATATGTTGGTTTTAGATAGAAAAAGACAGAAGGAGTGATAGACGGACAGACTGAAAGATGATAGATATATGATATATAGATAAAAAGAAAGAAAGAGTGATTGGGGGGCATTTATACCATGCTCAATGTAAACGTAAATTCTTCACACTGTAACCCTTTTTATTTTTTTTTATTTATAACAATATAAATATAACAAAAGGTCTGAATGACTGTAATAAAGTCTTTTGTTAATTTATTTGGCAGCTCTGTTGACCTGCCATATTTGTTGTTTTTCTGTCATAAAACTGAGGCTATTGCACAACCTAGTGACAGAATAAAGATACTTCCATTGACATTTGTAGTAGTGCTGTTGTAAAGGTTTTCAGACACAAGAGGTCAATATTGAAAACATTGTTCAGAGCAACAGGTTGACAAAACAGAGGCGTGGAGGGACTACAGGCAGCCGAAATCCAATTGTTGATGTCTGCAGAGAGAGCATCTGTGGCTCTTTTCACCTTTACTTAACCTGACATTATACCTTCATAGAAAGGTTAGGATGTCTCCTGTACTGGCAAGTGAGACACATGTATTGTCAAATACATTTTAAACAAGCTAAACAGGGGCCTGAACTTGAACAACACTGCTATTTAATCATTATTATTAATCACACCATTATTAATTATAACTATGTAAGTTAATGATAAACTCATCAGTATTTTTTTCTTCTCCTTTCTCCACAAATGGGAATGCCCAATTCCCAATGCGCTCAAGGTCCTCGTGGTGACTCGCCTCAATCCAGGTGGTGGAGGACGAACCTCAGTTGCCTCCACGTCTGAGACAGTCAATCCGCGCATCATATCACATGGCTTGTTGAGAACCATGTTCATCTGTACAAACTAGAGTATACAAGTATAATCACCATGGGACCACACAGCTATCATACCCCTCAGGAAGGAGATGCATTCTGTCTCCAAGAGATGAACGTAGTTTGGTGCGAAAATTGCAAATCAATCCCAGAACAACAGCAAATGACCTTGTGAAGATGCTGGAGGAAACAGGTAGACAAGTATCTATATCCACAGTAAAACAAGTCCTATATCGACAACCTGAAAGGCTGCTCAGCAATGAAAAAGCCAATGCTCCAAAACCGTCATAAAAAAGCCAGACTACAGTTTGCAAGTGCACATGGTGACAAAGATCTTACTTTTTAGAGAAATGTCCTCTGGTCCAATTAAACAAAAATGTAACTGTTTGGCCATAGTTATGTTTGAAGGAAAAAGGGTGAGGCTTGCAAGCCGATGAACACAAATCCAATCGAAGCAGGGGGTGGCAGCATCAGGTTGTGGGGGTGCTTTGCTGCAGGAGGGACTGGTGCACTTCACAACATTTATGGCAACATGAGGAAGGAAAATTATATGGATATATTGACGCAACATCTCAAGACATCAGCCAGGAATTTAAAGCTCGGTCACAAATGACCCCAAGCAAACCTCCAAAGTTGTGGCAAAATGGTTTAAGGACAACAAAGTCAAGGTATTGGAGTGACCATCACTAAGTCCTGACCTCCATCTGATAGATAATTTGTGGACAGAACTGAAAAGCATGTGTGAGCAAGGAGGTCTACAAACCTGACTCAGTTACACCAGTTCTGTCTGGAGGAATGGACCAAAATTCCAGCAACTCATTGTGAGAAGCTTGTGGAAGGCAACACAAAACATTTGACCCAAGTTAAACATTTTAAAGGCAATGATACCAAATACTAACAAAGTGTATGTAAACTTCTGACCCACTGGGAATGTGATGAAAGAAATAAACGCTGAAATTAATAATTCTCTACTATTATTCTGACATTTATCATTCTTAAAATAAAGTAATGATCCTAACTGACCAAAGACAGGGAATGTTTACTATGATTAAATGTCAAGAATTGTGAAAAACTGAGTTTAAATGTATTTGGCTAATGTATGTATGTAAACTTCTGACTTAAAATCTATTAGCCAAGATTAAAAAAAGCACGGTGTCGTAACACTTTTTTTTATTTTTTTTTAACCTATTCCTCCCCCGCTCCAAACCTTGCTGGATGTCAGTGTTTGTGGAGTTTCTCCTGCACACGCCCATCGGGACGGAGAGTGAGATTTTCATTAATCAACACGATCATCCGTTCATCAGTCAGTCACCATGAGCCGAGCCACACTCAACATCATTACCGCTTTAATCCTCATTCTCTCCCGATCTTGCTACGCAAACCGCAAACTCCTGCTCTTTCTGATCGATGGATTCCGTTATGATTACATGGACGATTTACAAAACATGGCTGGATTTAGAGAGATCGTGGAAAACGGTGTGAAAGTGGATTACATGACTCCAGATTTCCCCAGTCTGTCCTATCCAAACTATTACTCCCTCATGACAGGTGAGATTTACAAACAACAACAACAAAAAAATCATCTTAATTCATTTTTCATTTTCAAATATTATTCACTTTTTATCTTCTGTCTACGGAAGCGTATTGCATTCACTTGAGAAAAAAAGAATCTACTCTGTTTTTCTGAATTAACGAGTTAATTATCTCAGAATTATGAGATAATTTTTCATTAAAAAAAATATTTTGTTCTGTTTTTCTGAATTAATGAGATCCCTCAAAATCCTGCCAGGAGCTCTATTTTAGCTGGATTGCATGGAAGTAAACATGTCCCGCCTTTCAAGTTTAATCCGGTTTTATTATGTGATTATTTATATTAAATTATTCTCCTAAAAGGGGGCCCCCTTTTTTGTTCAAGTGAACCCACTTTTAGGAGAATTCGTTCATAATGATTTTACAGCATACTATTTTCATTATAGTTTTACAGCATGATATTTTTGCTCACAGTAAAACAAATATTGCTTTCTAAATCAGTTCGTCTTCCCACAGTTTAGCGAATGTTCATATTCTTTATTAACTGTTTTGTCCATTTTGGGTTAGGCCTGTGTGTGTTTCATACATGTCTAAGGTTTTTACTATGCATTGAAATACACATTGGTGATGTTTTTATAAGCTATTGTATTGATTTGTTTTTATTTTACAAAGAAAATAATTTAATATAAATAATCAAAGTTGCATCTGTAATCAGCTACAATAGCAAGTTCTGTGGTTGTCGATGAACTAATACATTTTCACATTCATTAGAATTAAAATTTCGTGTCCTGGTGTTTATTATTAATATTTATTCATGGATTTTGATTCCAGTGGTGGCTGCATAGGATTGTTTCCAATTCGTGTTGTCCAAACATTTCCAATAACTCCAGAGTGTTGTAAAGTCCAAAAGTCAACATGTTTTGAAAAAATACATTTAATAATTTCCTAAATTCACAACATGTTTTTATCTAACGAAATATTCTGCCTCAATCCATGTTTGTTGGCGTTTAGACTTTCAAAAACATTTTCACTGTGGTGAAAACTTGCTGGACACAAAGCAAGGCACGCACCTTCCGGGGCAGTCTAGCAGCTAATATATAATATATATATAGGACTATGTATTTATATAGTCTAGCACTATTATATATTACAAAAAAAGATTGTATTATGTAGGACTATCTGCGTTCGCTTGGCGCTCCATTTGATCCATATTATTCTATTTTATTCAATACATTTTTAGGGTGATGACGCCATAAAATATGACGACAGACATTAGAAGCTTCATTCTAAAACCTCAATAGAAGTGTCGAAGGTAAATATGACATGACATTTGGTACAGTCTAGTATGAACGGTCAGAATGACCGCTATGGCCATTCTAGTAGTTATAGAATTCTCGTGTTAAATGAACGTACAAGTCTATTGCTTGATTAGTGTTCTTTGGAAGATAAAAGCGTGTCTCAGCCATGACAGTATTACAAATGTCATAGACAGTAATGGCTTTGAAGGCCAAGTTTAAAATAAAATATAAAATATATATAAAACCGGATTAAACTTGAAAGGCGGGACATGTTTACTTCCATGCAATCCAGCTAAAATAGAGCTCCTGGCAGGATTTTGAGGGATCTCATTAATTCAGAAAAACAGAACAAAATATTTTTTTTAATGAAAAATTATCTCATAATTCTGAGATAATTAAGTCGTTAATTCAGAAAAACAGAGTAGATTTTTTTTTCTCAAGTGAATGCAATACGCTTCCGTATCTGTCAGCTATCGTTCAAGTTTTTTCATATGCAAACTTTATCACAGTGTCCTGATATTTGTTTTTATTTGTGCCATATTTAATGAACAAAACGTACCATAGTGTTACACGATTTTTCTCTTGACATGGTACCATTGTATCCTTTTGATCTTTGGCATTTCTGATACATGTCACAGTATTTTTGTAAGGATTGAATAGGGTACAATGGGGCTAAAGGGACCCCTAAAGGATTATATACACTCACCTAAAGGATTATTAGGAACACCTTACTAATACTGTGTTTGACCCCCTTTCGCCTTCAGAACTGCCTTAATTCTACGTGGCATTGATTCAACAAGGTGCTGAAAGCATTCTTTAGAAATGTTGGCCCATATTGATAGGATAGCATCTTGCAGTTGATGGAGATTTGTGGGATGCACATCCAGGGCACGAAGCTCCCGTTCCACCACATCCCAAAGATGCTCTATTGGGTTGAGATCTGGTGACTGTGGGGGCCATTTTAGTACAGTGAACTCATTGTCATGTTCAAGAAACCAATTTGAAATAATTCGAGCTTTGTGACATGATGCATTATCCTGCTGGAAGTAGCCATCAGAGGATGGGTACATGGTGGCCATAAAGGGAAGGACATGGTCAGAAACAATGCTCAGGTAGGCAGTGGCATTTAAACGATGCCCAGTTGGCACTAAGGGGCCTAAAGTGTGCCAAGAAAACATCCCCCACACCATTACACCACCACCACCAGCCTGCACAGTGGTAACAAGGCATGATGGATCCATGTTCTCATTCTGTTTACGCCAAATTCTGACTCTACATCTGAATGTCTCAACAGAAATCGAGACTCATCAGACCAGGCAACATTTTTCCAGTCTTCAACTGTCCAATTTTGGTGATCTCTTGCAAATTGTAGCCTCTTTTTCCTATTTGTAGTGGAGATGAGTGGTACCGGTGGGGTCTTCTGCTGTTGTAGCCCATCCGCCTCAAGGTTGTGCGTGTTGTGGCTTCACAAATGCTTTGCTGCATACCTCGGTTGTAACGAGTGGTTATTTCAGGCAAAGTTGCTCTTCTATCAGCTTGAATCAGTCGGCCCATTCTCCTCTGACCTCTAGCATCAACAAGGCATTTTCGCCCACAGGACTGCCGCGATACTGGATGTTTTTCCTTTTCACACCATTCTTTGTAAACCCTAGAAATGGTTGTGCGTGAAAATCCCAGTAACTGAGCAGATTGTGAAATACTCAGACCGCCCGTCTGGCACCAACAACCATGCCACGCTCAAAATTGCTTAAATCACCTTTCTTTCCCATTCTGACATTCAGTTTGGAGTTCAGGAGATTGTCTTGACCAGGACCACACCCCTAAATGCATTGAAGCAACTGCCATGTGATTGGTTGATTAGATAATTGCATTAATGAGAAATTGAACAGGTGTTCCTAATAATCCTTTAGGTGAGTATATATTTTTTCTGGTTACAAAATGTATCAAGGTTAAAAAAAAAAAAAAGTATTTAAAAAAAAAAAAGTGGCAAGGGAGCCTTTCACCCCACCAGGGCAATAGTTATAGGGCACAATTTGTCCACTAATGCAAAACATTTTGACACAGCAAGATGCTTATTTGAGTAACAAATTGACATGGTGCTAACTCAAAATAACTACTTGAGAAAAAGACAACCATTTCCTGTTAATTTCAATCACATTTGGATTTTATTATATGTCAAGTATTCTATAAACAAATGAATCTCTATTATGACTGGATCAGTCAATGTGAGCCCACTTTGAACATTTTTCATAACAAATCTATGTCCCCCACTCAAGATCAACAGTGTTTAATAGGGGTCTTTAGTCCCTTCAACAGGGGGGCTTTTTACCTCAAAAACTATACTTAGACTTACTGGAGAGTGATTGAAAAATGTTTGAGAACATAACCGCTTTTTTTTTTTACTCTTCCCATTTTCCACCCAAGTTGGAATGCCCAATTTCCAATACGTGGTAAGTCCTCGTGGTGGCATTGTGACTCGCCTCAGTTGCCTCCGTGTCTGAAACCGTCAATCCGCGCATCTTATCATGTGGCTTGTTGAGCGCGTTACCGCAGAGACGTAGTGTGTGGAGTCTCATGCTATTCTGCGCGGTATCCACAATCAACTGACCACGCACCCCACTGAGAGCGAGAACCACATTATAGCGACCACAAGGTGGTTACCCCATGTAACTCTACCTTCTCTAGCAATCGGGCCGATTGGTTGCTTAGGAGACCTGGCTGGAGTCACTCAGAACCCTGGATACGAACTTGTGACTCCAGGCGTGATCAATATTCACTGAGCTACCCAGGCGCTTGAGCTTATGACCTTAAAAAACCCTGAAAATGTATTTTGTCTCAAAAGAAATGTGTTAATTTCAGGGATTTCATTAACTACATACATTTGCAACATTTAAAAATTTAATCAAATTGGATCAAAATCAATCTTTAGACATTACACACAAGTGTTTGTATAGTAACAAACAGGTGAAAGTCTTGTGGTAGTTTTTGTTGCTATTTAGTGCTTTGAGAGAAAATAAAATCAATGGAGCCTTTCGCCCCGATGTATCCATATTCACATACTGGTATAACTCAATATTATAAATGTACTTCAGTTCATTTTCTCATGCCGACCTCCAAGTTAATAAACTTCAAATGGAATTTAATCATGCTTTATTTAATATCACATCATACTTCTATCTTTCATGTTTTATAGTGAAGTCATTATTTTAGGTCTTGTAAATGGAGTAGTTGCATTTTATTTTAATGAGCTGTGGAATTTGAGAGGTTATGAACTCCTGGGGTCTTTTTCCATTTGCCTGTAAAACCTAAACAGGATTTTATCACATATTACATTCCTTGTGTGAGATTTCTATTCCAAGTTCAAATAGGATATAACGGTCATTAAATGTACTCTTACTGTAGGATCAGTAAGGATGTTATGGCACTTTTCCACCGCACGTTACTGTTCGACTCGACTCGCTTTATTTTACTGAGTTTGCATTTCCATTGCAGTTTAGTGCCGCTTCAACGTGGGTGGGATTATAGGCTGATCGTCATAGTTGCGCCACCTCTACTGCCATGACATCATCTTAAACGCGACACAAACATTACTGCCCATAAACAATAACAGGACCGCTAGCTGTTAACTACTAGCTCATTGTGCTGAATAAAGCAGTTGTTGTATGGTGATTTTACATAAGTGTAACAGTTCAATTGGCCTGGTTGTTTCAGAAGCTTCCAGTAGCTGGTCAACTAAATAAAGTGAAGCTTTCAAGCAGAGAATAGAGTTAACGTAACAAAAAATACCATCCTCCATCGTGGACTCCAGCTGTGGCTGAGTCCAGGGCACTCTCCCTCCCATTGCTCGCCAGTCTAGATAGCGTCCATTTGGTGGAAGAACCACTTCCACTTTTCCTTGATGGTTATTAACTTTTCCCTACATTGTTGGTATGTCTGGTGGTAGCCGTGTGCGGCCAACAGCTGAGACACTTCCTGGAAGATATTTTCGTTTCGTTCGTCACTAACGTCTGCACCTCGTTTATTGACCACGGTGTGGTTTTGCGCACTGCCATTTCTTTTTACAATTTGAAAGTCACTTGAACAAATGATACCGCTATCGCTGTTGCTAACTTTAAAACTAGCGGGTTGATGTCACATGTCGGAAATCCAGTGACGCTGGTAGTGACAATGCTCCCTGACCAATCAGTGATCTGCAGTATTTTGATGTCAGATTTCGTATCGACTCGGCTCGCTTGGAACCTCGACAGAGGTGGTACTAAAAAAGTATCAGGTACCAGGTACTATCCACAGTGAAAAACCCCCAAAAAGTGAGCAGAGTCGAGTTGAGTCAAGTTGTACCGTGCAGTGGAAAAATCCCATTAGTTGTGAGATGTGCTCGTTCATTATTGTGTGAATAGGGCCAGCACAAGTGATGAGTCCTCTTTCCTCTCTCCACAATGTCAACTGAAAAACAATTTTCACCATCAGAAAACAAGTAGATAGAAGTGTTTGATAATTTTGAATTTCTTTTGTATTGATCAGTAATCATTTGTTGTCTCAGATGCTGTGTAAAAACAGTAATTGTAATTTTGAAACTGTCCCATTTCACCTTCAAATTCAAATATGTTGTTGACCTGATCAAATCCACACAGAAAAATTATATATGTCAATACATGCAGAACACATACAGTATATACACATTGTTTTAACTAATATATAAAGGTACATATTGTGCTTATATGCAACCTATATTTCAAAATGGTTGTTTCCATATATGTAACATACATTTTCGAATATACTATGGAATGTGAATATGTATGCTCAAAGATATTAACTATACTAAACTATACTGTATATGTTTATAAATAGCCATATATCAGATTTCTGTGTGGGAAAACCAATAGACAGATAATGTTAAAGCTAAAACTGTCTTTTCCACAAAGTAGGAATGTTTTTTTTTCTTCAGAAAGGTGATATCATATAGTTACATAAGTTATGCAACCTTTTCACGGAGGACAATGTTTTGTGATGAATGTAAACAAGTTAAAATCAGTTTATATTTTTTTCTCCTGAAATTAGGAAAAGTCATATACTTTCAACCTGATATTTCTTGTCTGAGCTTGCAAACGGGCCTTGGGTAAACACAAAATGAGCGTTTAATTTCTCAATAGTCGAGACATAGTAGACATTTTATTAGAAATGTATTTCACCTAAACATGGCAAAGGAAGAGAAAACAAATGTGGTGAGAAGTTATCAAACATAATCCAATATATCAAACATAAAGACAAAAGAACTCAAAAACATCTTGGGATTCAAGGCGAAAACCTCCAGAACGTTTTCAGTTTCTTCATGTTGCATGGTCAATAATTATTTTGAACAAATATTTTTTGTTGTATTCAAGTTTGTAAAGTTTGCGTAAAAGCCAGCCAGAGTGTTTCATTGCCATGCTGTTGTGTATGTGTGTTCTCTGGACTGCAGCCTTCACAGGAACAAAGGCAGCTGCTGAGCCCGAGCACACGGTGCTTTGACCAAGAGTCTACCAATCACTGCAGTTTACAGCTATGCTTTAATGCTTTGCTGATGGCAGGTGTTTTATTTGGCCACATTCCCCTCTTAACAAAGCTTGGGCCGCTGCAGAAGAAGATAGTCTGCAGTGATTGTGTTGTGACAATTGGGCTCAGGCTTTCATAACAAATCAAACAATCGGGGCAATGCCGGGAAACCATAAGAGCCGTCTGCCCAGCCTCTTGACCACAGCATCAGAGACATTTCTTAACTCAATTTAAGCATTTAACTTGCCTTCCCAGCATCACATACAGAGACAACTATAAGTAAACCATTTACAGGTTAGTTGATTTCCCCTAAAAGTGTAACACTGATGCATTCCTCTGTTTGTTTGAGAGACCCAACCATTCAGACACAACAACACTCGGTCAACCAATGGCATGGGTTTGGCATGTGACATTTTATAAATCGAAGCCTTGTTAAAACATTTTTCATACTCTCAAAAAAAAAAAAATATTTTTATACTAACAATGTTCACTCCTTTTTGTTTTTATTAGCATTTTCCATATTGTACCAACTTTAAAAAGAAAATTGGGGTTGTATCCATACAATTAAACAACATTTTGACAGAGTCACTTGACGCTATGCGAGGGATGGTCGCTTAGAGGCGAACTCTGGTTAAACAGCTTCAATGATCATTTCAAGCAATATTAACCAGTGAGAACCGTAATAGATTTGTTTGTTAAACTGTGCTGGGAGGGCTGGATGTCGACAAATTTGAAATCGTCGTTGTGTGGGGACATTAAAAAGAAATTATGTTCTCACACGTCAGAGGCCTTGCAGGATCAAGGTGGCAGAGGTCCTGTCGATAGTGACAACGAGCATCATGACGTAGGTTGGGATATCTAGAAGCACTAATGAACATTTCCACCGACATGGAGGACCTCGCAGAAATACATAGAGAGATCACATCTATGGAGGTGAAACTTTCCACCCTGATCACAAGAATGGACGATGTTGAAAAATGGGTCGAGTTTCTTGAGTTGGCCAAAAGAGAGCTACAGGCTAACCAGCCGTCCACCAAAGCTGATGTGGAATGGTGTGGGAAAAACTAAAGGATATGAAAAATTGGAGCAGGCTTAATAATGTTTGTTTCTTTGGAAACCCAGAGGGAAAGGAAGGTCACGATTAGGGATGTGCAAGAGTAGTCGAATATTCGTTCTGCAATAATTATTCGAATAGTAAAAAATACTATTCAAATTTTGCAAAGTTTTGCCATATATACAGTGAGATGCATGTTAAATCCTGAACACACAAACTAAAACTGGCAGTTATAACAGAATGCACTGGGTGGTGCTGTTGAGTGTGGACAAAGTTGATCACATTTGTTGAGCAAATGGTTCTGTCAGTACGTTCAGATGGACACCAGAAAGGTGGGTTATTGTGAGAATGTGGCTTCCTGTGAGAAAGCTGGGTTCCTGTTTAAATATACTGGATAAGCAGTGCACACTTTACTGTCATACATGTGCAGCTCGTCAGAACGCAGCGTCCCTGTAGCAACGTAATCCTTGTGACGCTTCTGTAAACAACAAACATGGCATCTGAGAAAGACTTTTCTAGCTGAGGTAAGGGACATCCCATCATTTAAACTGGTGTGTATAAATGAGTATAGTTTACCGAGCACGTGGATATGCTTGTTTTTCTCAACAAAAACATGAGATGCAATATAAACATGATAACTATTATATACATGAGTGTTTATTCTCATCCTGTATGTTTACTATGTCAAGTCAAGATATGGTGAAGTTTTTGGAGGGGCTCATTATGAATTTGATTGACACAGCGGTAGGGCTGGGCGATATGGCCAAAATTGTTATCAAGATAATCTTTTTCATATTGTTTGATATTGATATTTATCACGTTATACATTTACACATTGTACTTGTTGACGGAAGAAAAGAAGAAAAAATAAATTCTAAAAAGACCAATTTTACCATCTTTTACTGTTTATCAATTGAAAATGAATGTTAAAAGATAATCTGTTTGCTCTGAAGCATAGTGACAGCAGTCAAGTATTTGTTGGAATATTTTTACATTAAAATGAAATTCTTTATATTTCTTTAGATTCAGATACACAAGTATGGGGCATAGAAGCCTTGTGACTGTGGAATGATGCTGAATGTGGGTTCAGGGGTTTCTCGAGAGAAAATTTAGAAAACGTTTTTTTAAAAATGTAAAAAAACATTTGTATATTTTCATTAAAGTGAGAGACTAGTCTACCAACTTGTAATTTTAGTCTTTCCTTATCCATTACAGACATCTAATTAATTTTCACAAAATTAGAACAGAAATCGATTTGTTTATTATTAAAGGCTCATAACATGCTGATTAATGAAGATACATTTAGAAGGGAAAAACGTAATGGTCTAAAAGGTGCTTTGAAACCACGTGAACTCAAGCAGGGGAAAGAGGCAACACGTGCAGAGTGGGACAGGGTAGAAATGATGCATGTTTGGTGCTAGAGAACAATATTCAAGATTACAGTGCAGAAAGATCAGAGCTGTTGTCCACATCACTGTTGTTCGGTCGCTCCCTTCACTAGAGACGATGAGAGGGCGCAACCATTGCCATGAAGTCTTGCGGTGCAGATGGAATCAATCCGGTGTCCGACGTAACCTAATTATTAGCAAGGCAGCTAGCATTGGCAAGTTCATCCAGTCTGACAATACATTACAATTGGCGCATTGTGAGCGAAGCTGAGAGTGTTTTCAATTAATTCCTATGAAAGCCACGCATCATGCTCGCAAGGTGGATCATAGGATTGGCAGCGGTGCGGAGCGAGCTCTCTCATAGCGCAGTGAGCGCCTTAGAGCAGATTTCGTCCACCCCATTGGAAACACAGCCTGAGAAATCCGAACTGCTTGTGTTTTAGCGACACGCAGTAAATATTGAAAATTCCTAAAAAGCTTATCGTGGATTTTCTTTATCGTGATATATATCGATATCGTTTTATCGCCCAGCGTCTCGAGAGAGCGATCCCACAGAGGTCTCGGTCAGCTTTCCGTGGTGGGTGACAGACCCTGGTCTATCTTGGCAAGATTCTTGCAGTCAGCTGACAGAGACTTTGTTCTATGGGCAGCGAGGAATAAAGGCAAGTTGTGCTGGGAGGACCACAATATCATGGTATTTTTGGACTTTTCTAGAGCTAAACAAGTAAAGCGGGACTGATTCAGAGAGTGTAAAAAATTATTGCACCAACAGAAGGCAAGCTTCACACTGCTTTTTCCTGCAAAGCTGAGAACTGATGGCAAGGATGGGCGTAAGACTTTTACATGCCTACGTCAATCTATGGCATTTATTAAAACAATGGTGAGAGTGGGTAATTTTGCCTGCACTCGAACAACAATACAGTCTACATATCATGCATTTTACTGATGCAGCCTGAGATGGTTTGTTGTTCTGTTGTTGAATTTTTTTCTTTTTTGTTGCTTCCTTTGTTGACTTGCTGTTGAGCTCATTCATTCACTCACTTTGTGGGTTCGATGTTATTGTTTACTGGGACCTGTTTCATTTTTATTTTATTGAACATATTTATGTACAGTTTAATGGTACAGTTTATTTTAAGGACCAAAAAAAAATAAATTGAACATACAGTATCTCACAAAAGTGAGTACACCCCTCACATTTTTGTAAATATTTGATTATATTTTTTCATGTGACAACACTGAAGAAATGACACTTTGCTACGATGTAAATTAGTGAGTGTACAGCTTGTATAACAGTGTAAATTTGCTGTCCCTTCAAAATAACTCAACACACAGCCATTAATGTCTAAACTGCTGGCAACAAAAGTGAGTACACCCCTAAGTGAAAATGTCCAAATTGGGCCCAATTAGTCATTTTTCCTCCCGGGTGTCTTGTGACTCGTTAGTGTTACAAGGTCTCAGGTGTGAATGGGGAGCAGGTGTGTTAAATTTGATGTCAAAACTCTCACACTCCCTCATACTGGTCACTGGAAGTTCAACATGGCACCTCATGGCAAAGAACTCTCTGAGGATCTGAAAAAAAGAATTGTTGCTCGAGAAGAAAGAAAGATGGCCTAGGCTATATGAAGACTGCCAAAACCCTGACACTGAGCTGCAGCACGGTGGCCAAGACCATACAGCATTTTAACAGGATAGGTTCCACTCAGAACAGGCCTCGCCATGGTCGACCAAAGAAGTTGAGTACACGTGCTCAGCATCATATCCAGAGGTTGTCTTTGGGAAATAGACGTATGAGTGCTGCCAGCATTGCTGCAGAGGTTGAAGGGGTGGGGGGTCAGCCTGTCAGTGCTCAGACCATACGCCGCACACTGCATCAAATTGGTCTGCATTGCTGTCGTCCCAGAAGGAGGCCTCTTCTAAAGATGATGCACAAGAAAACCCGCAAACTGTTTGCTGAAGACAAGCAGAGTAAGGACATGGATTACTGGAACCATGTCCTATGGTCTGATGAGACCAAGATAAACTTATTTGGTTCAGATGGTGTCAAGCGTGTGGCGGAAATCAGGTGAGGAGTACAAAGACAAGTGTGTCTTGCCTACAGTCAAGCATGGTGGTGGGAATGTCATGGTCTGGGGCTGCATGATTGCCGGCACTGGGGAGCTACAGTTCATTGAGGGAACCATGAATGCCAACATGTACTGTGACATACTGAAGCAGAGCATGATCCCCTCCCTTCGGAGACTGGGCCGCAGGGCAGTATTCCATCATGATAATGACCCCAAGCACACCTCCAAGACTACCACTGCCTTGCTAAAGAAGCTGAGGGTGAAGGTGATCGACTGGCCAAGTATGTCTCCAGACCTAAACCCTATTGAGCATCTGTGGGGCATCCTCAGGAAGGTGAAGGAGCACAAAGACTCTAACATCCACCAGCTCCGTGATGTCATCATGGAGGAGTGGAAGAGGACTCCAGTGGCAACCTGTGAAGCTCTGGTGAACTCCATGCCCAAGAGGGTTAAAGCAGTGCTGGAAAATAATGGTGGCCACACAAAATATTGAAAATTTGGGCCCAATTTGGACATTTTCACTTAGGAGTGGACTCACTTTTGTTGCCAGCGGTTTAGACATTAATGGCTGTGAGTTATTTTGTATACATATATATATATATATATATATATATATGTATACACACACAGTACTGTGCAAAAGTTTTAGGCACTTAATATGTTTCACAAACACATTTGTCTTAATTTAATTATATCTTCAGCTTTAGTGTGTCAATAGGTAAAATACATTTTAGACTCCCAAACATTACTTTTGCAAATAGAAAAGATTAGAATAGAAGAAAAGGGTGCTCTGCAAGTGATGGCACTGGCCCCAAAAAGTAATTGAGACAACTTAAATAGACAGAAGAACTGGCGAATTATCCAAGAATCTTGGAACATCCAATCTGCCAACAACCAAGAAAAACTGCGTCCATGTGTATCTAGGAGAATTGGGGCCGTTTTAAAGGCAGAGGTGGTCACACCGAATATTGATTTAGCTTTTTTTTACGTTTACTGGACTTTTGTATGATGTTAATTGATAAATGAAAACTTTTTATGCCATTTGTTTTGTAGACATCCACACTATGCAACATTTTTCACAAGTGCACAGTACTGTATGTATGTGTGTGTATATAAAATTTGATATAGTGTTCCCTCAAGACACGCACCTTTTTCACAGAAAGCTGATGGGGTAGGTATGTGTTTTGTAGTGCTGGTTCAAGTAAGAGCAGGGGAGTCATCAAATTCATAAGTAAGCATTTACAATTTAAATAACTCAAACAGATCAAAGATAATTTAGGAAGAGTCATTATTGCTATTTTGGCTAATATTTATGCACCCAAAACTTTTTTATAGATCTTGAGGGAAAGCTACAAGCAACTGGGATCCTTCATGATATGGTTTTGGGTTGAGACTTCAATCTTTTAATTAGGGATGCACCGATACCACTTTTTCTCTTCCGATTCCGATATCAGAAATCTGAGTATCAGCCGATCCCGATCCGATACCAGTGTTGTTCTTTTGCATAATTGGTTTAGAATATTGTGGGAGGGCAGAGGGTGGGGCCGGGTCGTGTTCCTACGCACCCGGTCCCATATTAGGCTAATCAAGCCTCTGAGGGATAAAGGCCAACTGCAGAGTATCGTGCGGGAGACAGAGATCGTTAGCGGACGTGTCCGTCATGTGTGTGTTATGTTGTCTTTTAAGTTTATCATTAAAACTATTATTTATATTGAAAAGCCGGTTCTCGCCTCCTCCATTCCATTGAATACCCTTACACATATCTTTACATTATTGTGTGGAACTATTTGGGTGTGCTCGTTAATATGTAAAGAAACAAACCTCTAACGACACATTATTTCAATATAAATGTATAGCTTATTAAGAAACACTTTATTATTAACTAGTGAACTGGAAAATGTAGCAGCAAAACTAACAGTAATTCCAGTATAAGTCATCAGTAGAAAAGAAGCCGTTTTTTCTTTTATTTTTTTTAATGCAAATTCTTTCAACTTGTATCTGGACTTTAAAGGATTCAGTTCTCTTTTTTGTTCAATTTAGTTGTAAGATATCAGCTCACTTATAATTCACACAGTTATTTTTTTGGAACCCATTCAACTTAAATATTATTATCATTTAAACAAATAATAAACAACTAATAATATATTATAATAGTAATATATAGTAATATATCTCAATCGTGCACCTTTTAAACCCTCACACTGTTATTTTGACATTCTGAACTCTCCGGGAAGTGTGGAAGTTCTTTAAGTGTGTCTGTTTGTAGTCACTTCTTATTTAAATTCTGGTCAGATGCTCCAAGTGCCATTCTAAATGCATAATATAAGTGAACCGAACTATTGAGTATCTACATCTGAGATTTGTTTGTGAGTAGCGCACAAATATTGCGCACCGAGCGAAAGCTGTGTAAACAGTTCAGCGCCATTCACTGACGTGCTGGAGCTGCGCGTGCATTTTATATATTTACTTATTAAACAGCCTTTTGTGATTCACAGAGCTATCGCACGTCTTCAAGTGGCTTTGAATAAATGCACGAGTCATATGAACTACTTTAATTGTGTTTTTATGTTTCTTTTTTTTATGTGCTTTTATGTCATTTTTTGAGCTTGACAGTAATGAACATGACTAACACACAGTATCGGAGTTGGACCAATACCCGATCCGTCTAAAAGCTTCATTATCGGAGTCGATACCAATACAGGTATCCAGGATCGGTGCATCCCTACTTTTATCATAGTGATACAAAGGTGTGTAGACTCCTTAGAGTGATGCTGACGCTGAAATCTTGGCCTTACAGACATTTGGAGACTTCTGAATCCATCTGGGAGGGGCTACACCTTTTTTTTCATAAGTTTATAAGATTTTCTCTTGAATAGATTTTTTTAGATATATCTACTGTATGTTACTTATTCCATCTGCCACTGACTGCTCAATTGGGAACATTTTAGTTTCAGATCATGCTTTGGTGTGTTAAGAGATGTGGCCGCATATAGAAAAAAGAAAATCATATAGATGGCGCTTTAATGCATCCCTTTTACAGGATCGACAGAAGCCAGTGTTTATGTAGAAACCAGTTGGTCCTCCGTGGGCATGGCATTGGTGGATCTTAAGGCAGTTCTTAGGGGGCAGATCATACAATATGCCTCATTCAATAAAAACATATAAGCACAGTAATGAATGGAATTGGAAAAAAGTATTAAAAGTGATGAAACAAAGCTGAAGTGCCAAATGTCATCCAATGGTCTTGGAGTGTTGAGCTAAAGTATAGGTACATAAAAAAATTTCATATAATGTAGATTTTTGGTTATTCAGGGCAAGACAGACATACTTTGATTCAGGGGATTTAGTTAATTTTGACCCATTAATGAAAAGGTTCTTGTATGATGTGGATAGGTGGGCTTCAATACATTTGTCTATGGCAGGGAAGATCAATGTTATAAAAATGTATACCAAAATTACTACATTCTCTCCCTCTATAATTTCCTCTTTCTTATTTAAGTCTTTTATTTGGAATGGTAAACAACCTTGGTTGCATTTCAGTAAGTTACATAGACCAATCGACAAAGGTGGTTTAGGCTTCCCCAAAATTTTGTTTTATTATTATGATTTTAGTCTCAGACACCTGGTCCATTTATCTCTTCAACCTGAGAGAGCCCCTCCCTGGTGCAACATTGAACAAGCAGTCCTTGCACCAATCTCACCATTGCAAAGTCTTTCTATCACATTGCCTAGAGAAGTAAAAATGCATACCATTATTTCCCTAAATGTTTCCTCAAGCATATGGCTGAACCCCAAATTGTATATTAACAAGTCCCCATTTTGCTGAAAAGAATGGATTGTGAGGATTGTTGCTACACTTGGTGGCCTTTATGAAAACAGAGCTTTCAGATCATCTGAAAATATAACCCAGCAATTGGGGATTTCGAGGTCTCAATTTTTCAGTTAATTACATTTACCATCTACTTCGTACTGTTTTTGGTGGTGGTACACAGCCCCCTAAAGCTCACAGACTGGGGAAAGGAGCATGAAGCATCAGTGTATTATTCCTTATTGATTCAGAGTCTTGATGACGGGGCCTTAACAGCTCTTAAGAGGTTATGGGAAAGAGGTATTGGAACTTGGTATTGGAGGATTGTGAGTGGGATAACATTTTAAAAATGTTAAACCATGTCTAGGGATGCAAGGTTAAGCCTAATTCAGTTTAAGTTTAATTCAGTTTACTTTTGCATCTTTCTACTGGACTCCCTCTAGATTGTTTAGGCTTGATTTAAAAGACACACCTACCTGCTGGCGATGTCAGTTGGAGGATGGAGACATAGCCCATGCTCTGTGGTTCTGCACTTAAGATTCAAAAATTCTGGGTAAGAGTCCAGAATTTTATCTGTGAGGCAGTAGATCCTCAAATTACATTCTGCCCTAGACTGTGTATATTAGGTGATGGGGTGGTTATTGAACTAGGTGATGCATTTTTCATGTCCAGGTGTCAAACATCACAATTACTGTTTATGAACTAATTTAAAATGGAGCTAGATTTTGTGTTAAACTACAGTGAAATGGTATTTGTCCATGCAAAACTCAGTACCGTGATGCTAGAGTGTTTTGGGTGGTCTAAGGGCATTGATATGCAGTGGCTTAGGTGTCTGAGTTTTGCTGAAGTGTTGATTGGTGGTTACTGTGGTTTTGTGGGGTGATTGCCAAGCTGAAAGAGCCCACAGTCTCTATGATTTCCCTAATTATAACTCAGTTCATCCCTAAAAAGTAAATCAGATATTTATTGTCGGCCATACGAAAATGGAAAGTCTTATTGAAAAAAAAAAAAGAAGCATCATTTGAGGTTTCATTGCACAATCAGTGTGGAATGAGTTACGTGTCAAAGATTAGACTGCTTTTCATAGTCCAAACCCAAATTTGTATTTAGTCAGGGCCTCTTCTGTGAAATGAACACTTGCAGATGATATGAAGCAATCTGTTGGTGTTGGCGTTGTGGTTTTTATCAAACCCCCCAGGGGAAGCAGAAAAGATCTAGCAGAATTATATTGAAACTCAGTATAATTTTGCAGTTTGTTTTGGATAGACTTGTGATATGTTCCAACTTGATCACATGGGAAGTTAGCATGTTTTTTTCGATGGTTCTGGTATCCTAAGATCAGCCACATTATGCCCAATGGCTGACAAGCGGCATCTCATGTCAGACATTTTTGCATCGGCTCCAGTGTGTTTATCGTAATTATTGAATTTATGTGTTGATCTTTAAAGTTGTTGCTAGTAATGGTGGGCTCATTTTAATGACTGTAATTTCTGAAGTTGTATAATTCACTATGTCACCTGTGAATATACCAGATGACAATAGCACATCAGTTTGCCTTCCAGAACTTTCTGGCAGAAAAGCTTTCTAACCCATAGTTGAAATTGTGAAAGGGTCTATTATCTAAACCTAACCAAATTGAGACTGAAAACTGAAAATAATAAGTCAATGCTAACTTCTGGCTACAAATAAGACAGGAACTCCAGCCTCCTGAATGAAATAAAAGTCCATGACCCATTCAGCTGTCAAGAAATGTACACTTTCTGAATTTTCTCGCTCTTTTTACAACCTCACCTAAACCCTTTGGTAGAAAGCTCTGACACTAGCTTTACATTAGGTTGATGTACCAATCAGCGATGTTGGAGTCGCACGTCTATGGCGGCGATGTACCCACCTCTCACGTAAAAGTACACGACTGTCTCCTTCGGTAGGTGATCGTGGCACAAAACACTCACCATAAGCGCAAGCTGGTAACGTTACACTTGTATTGCACCATGAAATTATCACCGTGCAAATGAGAAGCCTTTAGCTGAACGTGACCTTATCATTAAATAATCTCTATCACTTGGGTGGCCGCCAAAAATCATTGTTCTTTCCCTGCTGTCCGCGACCCATTCCCAATAGACCTGTGACCCACCAGTTGAGAAACTGCCTTAGAGCACAGGGAAGTAAAGGCAGAGAGGGCCAGACGTGGTGGAGCTGGAGATGGAGGACAGTGTTAAGGGCCGCATAGTGTTGCTCTCCTTTTGCAGAGAGTAAACGTTTTTCAACTTTGTCATGTCGGTAGACTTGCCCACATCCTGTTGCCTTGCCAATGCTTACTGTCACTCATGCTGCCAGCTCTCATTCAAAATGAATGATCTCTGCTCCCTTTGATACTGAAAGTCATTGCCAGGCTTTTATCTGTTCAGATTATTTCAATTCAACTTCATCAATGCAAACATTGCATTGAAAGGCATTTTCACTTTTTTCCCTGAGATATAAGAGTCAAATATTTGAAACAGCTTTTACTGTTTTCAGTTCTCAGACACTAACAGAGCACATGATTTTATTGTAACCGCATGATGCTGACGCAACCTTATCATATCTATAACTATATCGCTTGTAAAGCTGCAATTGTATTGATCATCCTCAAACATTCTGATAAGGGGTTTGTTATAAAACACTATACATAAGTATTAAACTTGTGCTATTACTGCCACTGATCATACAGCCACTTTTGCCCAGACATGCCCTCTTTTTCAGACCTGAAAAAAAGCATCTGACGGGATTTCAAAATTGGTTCAAAAAACATTTGGGATTTGGCTTTGTCCGCATATGCATAATGCTGTCAAGAATTAGGACTATCATACTTTCTGTTTATTTGATACTGCACATCAGTTTTCATACTTGTGCTTCTGTTATTATTCTGGCTGAGAGCAGCAGAGCACGCACTCTTTTAAAGTATTTTTTTTTTACTCTCTCGCTACGTGCATACTGTATGTGTGTGGACGAGAGAGATCGCCACGGTGCTCTGCCGCTCTCAGCCTGAAGAATCGTTGGACAAAAGAGAGCTTGTCGTGTTAACTTTGCGAACACAAATAATGATGTCCATCCATCCTCATCTCCACGTTAATTATTTGCTCATTATGCTTACATGTGTGATTTATTGTCATAACAGGCAACAGCTGATGATATACTATAGTGGAATTCCCATACTAAATTACCATCCTCTGCTCCCTCAAACACAGCAGACTTTAGTTGTCAGTTTTGCAAACGTTGAAACCAGAATACTTTCAGACACAAAATAAAGCACAGTTGGCATTAGTTAATTTTAGTCATGCTGATTTTACACCACAAGGTCTAAATGTGTTGTGTAAACGGAGAAAGTGCTTTTGATTGGTGGAAGCTGAACGGAATATGTGAGAGAGATTTAATCTGAAACTTTAGTCCAGGTGGCTGTACAGGCAGTGCAAACAATACATGATCCAGACTAGTTCAGTACTGAATACACTTGAATAGAAAAACACAATCATTAAAAAAATGAAATTGGCCATTAGTAAATTGTGTTCTCATATGTTGTTAATTTTTTATTCATTTTAATGATATTGTTTATTTGACTTACATGTTGTTTTTAAATGCATTCTCTGTGATTGTACAAACTTATTTAAACTAGAAAAAATTAGTAGTGTGGTCATAGTCTCTTGCACCTGAATAGTTAATACTTAATAGGTATAAGGGCTTATGTGTTGCGTAACACCGCCACACTGTGGATGGTCCGAACGCCTTACGGTAGTGTAGTTGTGCTCACAAGAGCACGAGAGGTCTCAGGCATGAGCTTGTGATGTAGACTCAAGGACATAAGAGCCCGCAGTGGCATGAACATCCAAACTATAGAATCTTATGAATGTATGCGAAGAGGACCAGCCCGCTGCATTACAAACATGTTGCAGAGGGACACCTCTGGCCAAAGCTTTAGTGGAGGCGACCCCTCTGGTAGAGTGAGCCCTGATACCTACTGGCGAAGCTTGACCGCACACCTCGTAGATCAGGCAATAGCATCCCTCACCAAATGTGACATAGTTGCTTGGTGGCGGCCGCCCCTTTGTTACGGCCCCCATGACAAACGAATAGTTGCCCTGACTTACGCCACTGGCTAGTGCGGTGGACATAAGTCTGAAGGGCACGGACTGGACACAGTTCGTGAAGCCTTTCCTGCTCTGGCGTTGTAAACGGCGGTGAGCAGAAGGCTTCGAGGGTGACCGGATGTACGGTCGAGAAAGGAACCTTAGGCAGGTAGTCAGAATGAGGGTGCAATATTGCTTTAGCCATCCTTGGTGCAAAATCTAAGCAGGATGGCAAGACAGACAGAGCCGGCAGATCCCCAGTTCTTTTTAGAGACGTAATTGCCATAAGAAAACCATCTTGAGAGTCAGAAGTTTATCAGACGCTGACTCTATGGTTCAAAGGGGGTCTCAACCAGACCCTCCAGGACTATTGATAAGTCCCATGAAGGGATCCTAGTCCTAGCAGGAGATCTCAAACGCATGGCTCCACGAACGAAGCGAGCGAGCAGGGGATGTTTCCCCAACGGCATCCCGTCAATCAAGGCATGACAAGCCGATAGAGCGGCCACATAAAACCTGAGAGTGGCGAGGCATGTGTCTGCTGATAATTTTTCCTGCAGAAAGTCCAGAACTGAAGCAATCTGGCAGTTAACTGAATCTGCATTATGTGCACTGCACCATCTTTCAAAGACACCCAATTTATTGGCATAACTTCTTCTAGTAGAGGGAGCCCTAGCCCTAGAATGGTCTCGATAACTTCAGGTGAAAGCCCAGTGCACCTCAGTTGGTACCCTTCAGGGGCCAAACGTAAAGGTTCCACAGCTTGGGCCAGGGATGAAATATTGTCCCCGGTGCCTGAGACATAAAGTCCCTCCTGTCCGGAATTGCCCTAGGCGAGCCGTCGAGGAGAGACATCATCTTCAAGAACCATTCCCTGTCCGGCCAACGCGGCGCTATCAGTAAGAGGCAGGACCCTTGTTTGCGAACTCTGGCCAAGACTCGTGGGAGCAAAGAAACCAGAGGAAACACATACAAGTCCATTCTGGGCCATGTATGTGCCATCGTATCCAGATCCAGGGGGGCTGGGTGACTCAGAGAGAAGTAGAGGGGACATTGCGCTGTCTGTTGGGAGGCAAAGAGGTCCACTTCTGCTCTGTAAAATCTCAACCAGATTTGTTCCACTACCTCGGGGTGGAGTTTCCACTCTCCCATCGGTATTTTCTGTCTGGATAGTAAATCTGCTCCCACATTCAGGCATCCAGGTATATAAACTGCCCTGATAGACAGGAGCTTGCCCTGGGCCCAAAGGAGAATCTGCCGTGCCAGTCTGTTCAGCTGGTATACCTCCTTGATGGTTTATGTAAGAGACTACTGCTGTGTTGTCCACCCGCACCAGGACATGGCAGCCTCTCAAATATTGGAGGAAGTATTTCAGAGCCAGAAACTCGAGGCAGTTGATGTGCCAATCGAGCTGATGACCCTCCCATTCCCCTTAAGACCACTTAAGACCGCTCCACAGCCCGTCAGGGAGGCATCTGTCGTTAGCAACTTGGGACAGCAAGACGCACCTAGAGTGGGACCCAAAGTGAGGAACCGGGGTCTGAACCACATAGAAAGGGTACGAAGCGCATGGCGTGTAACCCTTATCTGCCTTAGGGGACTGCTAAATATAAAGGCATAGTTTATTTTAACTGGTTAATTTACATGAAGTGTCCAAAAGAACTGATTTCTTTATGAGATATAAGATGGTTTTGCTGAGTGTGTTTGATTTCTCCCTCATCTCCATTGCTGCTTTCACAATATGTGACAAATCTAGCTGGGTAAATGGACCAAAAAACTGATGACTCATCTTGCTCTCAAAAGCATATCCAAATTTTTGTCCAATCAAATGCTCTCTTGAATGAGAATTTCCTTCCCCCTCATTCCACCTCACTTCGACTCCCAATAGACAGTAGAAAATCATAGTTGATGGCTGTGATGTAAATTACATTTTAGAAAAACGGACAAGCCCTTTGTTATGTCCTGCCCCAACTTCCTGTTTCAAAAGGAAATATATCAACACAGGAATGAAAACTGCACTCGTCAAGCCATTTCATGGGATCTTTAAGTTGAATAAAAAGTGAGTTTAATGGGATGACTGTACAGGAGTGAATGAAGCTCAGTAAACATAAATGATCCATTTAAACCTCAGAGGTGTGCTGATTAAAATCCACCCTGCATTAAATACTCATGAAGTGATTTTCCACTCCTCCTCATGTTGCAGGACGCTATTGTGAGGTGCATCAGATGACTGGGAATTTCATGTGGGATAAGGACTCCATGAAGGAATTCCTGATTGGAACGAATCCGGACAGCCGTCTGCCCCTTTGGTGGGATGGCTCAGAGCCACTGTGGGTGACCATGCAGAAACTTGGAAAGAGTGTTTACATGTATTTCTGGCCTGGTGAGTGGATGTCATGTATGATTTTATGCTATGCTGCTTTCCTTGAATAGCCTGGTTAAATATTGTTAGTTTACATTGTATGTACTGGGGGTAATGGTTTTACTACAAATACCATAGTTGAATTAGAATAGTAAAACCATGGTTAATGCTTGTAAGGGATGGATTAAGGTATTGTGAGGGAATGCAAAACTTTTTGTGATTGAACTCAAAACAATTTCGGAAAAATTCCCTCCCTGTCCTCCTAGGGGCTCCATAGTTTTCCTCAGGAGATCAAACTAAATATCACATGAACTGTTTTTTGACATATATTTTATGTGAGGTTTACAATTTTCACAATTCCGCTAAGTTAGGATATATGCCTGAAAATAGCTTACTGTGTGATGGGACCAAATGTTGGCTTGTTGTTGTTTAAACATGTACATTATTTCTCATGCATTAAAGAAAATTGATTTGTTTGCTAATTTTCCTTTCAATGACTTGGTAACAGGGTTGAATTGAACTTGATCAAAGCTATGTTAAAATTAAAAAATGGAGTGAAATTATTTATAGTAGCCCATGTTTATGTTTATACTTTATACATGCTGTAAAAGGGTCCAAATGTCACTTCTTTGGTGTCACAATACAACTTGCCATGTGAACATGTATGAGATTACAGTATATCATGCAGTGATTACTTTGAGGGAATAAAATGGTTTCTCATCTGGTTTTAGCTCAAAAATTTATAAAAAAAGTATTAAGTAAATCCACCATTTAAGGATGCCAAGCTCATTTAGTGTTATTCTGAAAACAGGTCCAATATATGAATGCATGTACGAGGTACTACTGTATGGAATTTTTGTCACATTTTAAATTGTAACACATTTTTACATTTTCTTTCATTCACAGACTACAGCAAATCTACCTGCCATCTTTTGGTATAAGAATCATATTCATGTGCCAACAGTAATAGTATCATTCAAATATTTACACTAAGAAAGATTAGATCATAATATAAAATGTAAGATCATGATATCATCTATGAAATTAGAGCGTTTCAATTACAAACATTGAACAGCGATTGTAACACTTGAAATAATAATGACATTAGGCCCTATTTTAAGAGCACTGAGCGCTAAGTGCAGCGATATGCGATGTGTCATAAGTGCAAAGTCGGTGGGCATGGCCATGAAGTTTTGTTATTTTCATGCAAGTCTAGGTGCAAGTGGGTTTGGTGAAATTTTGTGCGCTCTTGGGATGAGTCAAGTGCAATTTAATTCTGAGGTTCTTCTCCGGTTATTGCACCATCTGTGTTCTATTATATAGTCCATTCCCTGTCAAGCACCAGCTATATAAACAAATACAGCACATTTATACAAAGTTGGTAGTATAAATGAGACTGTATGCAATAAATTAGAAGACCAGAAATATGGACTTGCATTCTTTTGTGCATTAACTGTGTCCTAGTTGAATGTCAGGAATACAGTCAGGTCCATAAATATTGGGACACAATTCTAATCTTTTTGGCTCTATACACCACCACAATGGATTTGAAATGAAACGAGTAAGATGTGCTTTAACTGCAGACTTTCAGCTTTAATTTGAGGGTATTTACATCCAAATCAGGTGAACGGTGTAGGAATTACAACAGTTTGTATATGTGCCTCCCACTTTTTAAGGGACCAAAAGTAATGGGACAATTGGCTGCTCAGCTGTTCCACGGCCAGGTGTGTGTTATTCCCTCATTATCCCATTTACAAGGAGCAGATAAAAGGTCCAGAGTTCATTTCAAGTGTGCTATTTGCATTTGGAATCTGTTGCTGTCAACTCAATGAGATCCAAAGAGCTGTCACTATCAGTGAAGCAAGCCATCATTAGGCTGAAAAATCAAAACAAACCCATCAGAGAGATAGCAAAAACATTAGGTGTGGCCAAATCAACTGTTTGAAACATTCTTAAAAAGAAAGAACGCACCGGTGAGTTCAGCACCACCAAAAGATCCAGAAGACCACAGAAAACCACAGAAAACAACTGTGGTGGATGACTGAAGAATTCTTTCCCTGGTGAAGAAAACACCCTTCACAACAGTTGGCCAGATCAAGAACACTCTCCAGGAGGTAGGTGTATGTGTGTCAAAGTCAACAATCAAGAGAAGACTTCACCAGAGTGAATACAGAGGGTTCACCACAAGATGGAAACCATTGGTGAGCCTCAAAAACAGGAAGGCCAGATTAGAGTTTGCCAAACAACATCTAAAAAAGCCTTCACAGTTCTGGAACAACATCCTATGGACAGATGAGACAAAGATCAACTTGTACCAGAGTGATGGGAAGAGAAGAGTATGGAGAAGGAAAGGAACTGCTCATGATCCAAAGCATACCACCTCATCAGTGAAGCGTGGTGGTGGTAGTGTCATGGCGTGAGCATGTATGGCTGCCAATGGAACTGGTTCTCTTGTATTTATTGATGATGATGTAACTGCTGACAAAAGCAGCAGGATGAATTCTGAAGTGTTTCGGGCAATATTATCTGCTCATATTGAGCCAAATGCTTCAGAACTCATTGGACGGCGCTTCACGGTACAGATGGACAATGACCCAAAGCATACTGCGAAAGCATCCAAAGATGTTATGCAATATGACAATGGCCAAGTCAATCACCTGACCTGAATCCGATTGAGCATGCATTTCACTTGCTGAAGACAAAACTGAAGGGAAAATGCCCCAAGAACAAGCAGGAATTGAAGACAGTTGCAGTAGAGGCCTGGCAGAGCATCACCAGGGATGAAACCCAGTGTCTGGTGATGTCTATGCGTTCCAGACTTCAGGCTGTAATTGACTGCAAAGGATTTGCAACCAAGTATTAAAAAGTGAAAGTTTGATTTATATTGTTAATCTGTCCCATCACTTTTGTCCCTTAAAAAGTGGGAGGCACATATACAAACTGTTGTAATTCCTACACCGTTCACCTGATTTGGATGTAAATACCCTCACATTAAAGCTGAAAGTCTGCAGTTAAAGCACATCTTGTTCGTTTCATTTCAAATCCATTGTGGTGGTGTATAGAGCCAAAAAGATTAGAATTGTGTGTCCCAACATTTATGGACCTGACTGTATTTGTTGTGACACACTCCTTTTATCTGCATGGAAAATGTGATTCTCATCAGGACTTCAGTTTACACCGTTAAATTATAGACGATGTAAGTATTATTAATCTTTCTTTGAATTAATTGAACTACTGACACACAAATCATGACTAGTGTTATCTGTAATTGTATTGGTCTTCTAGGTTATGCTTAGGATCTTTTTTTTGCACCCACTTTTTTCACATCTACCAGTTGATTTTGCTTTAAAAATGTTATGTATTTATTAAAACGTGAAACAATAACCCACAGGTAAGGCTCCGGGGCCAGATAGCTTTGCCGCTGAGTTTTTTAGATCTTATGCTACAGAATTGGCGCCACATTTGTTAGAAGTTTTTACAGAATCATTAAAGAATGGAAAGCTTCCACCAACCACGACGCAAGCCCGGACCAGTCTGATTCTTAAAAAAGGACAAAGGTCCAAGCGAGTGTAAGAGTTACCATCCAATTTCCCTGATCCATTTAGATGTTAAAATATTGTCACAATTTTTGGCTAACCGATTAAGTAAAGTTATGACATCTCTTATTCATATAGATCAGGTGAAGTTTATTCTGGCCCGCACGCAGCTCTTCTGATAACATTAGGAGTTTCATCAATATTATATGGTCAGTGGTGAATGATCAGACTCTGGTCACTGCCATCTCAATTGATGCCGAAAAGGCGTTTGATATGGTAGAATGGAATTATCTTTTTAATATTTTGGCAATGTACGGGTTGGTTGGATTAAGTTACTTTATAGACACCCAGTAGCGGTCATCAAATGGATTAATTTCAGATTATTTTACTCTGGATAGGGGAACCCGGCAGTAGTGTTGCCCTCTTTCCTCATTATTGTTCTGTCTTGCCCTGGAACCATTAGCAGCCCCGATAAGAAGGGAAGATGATTTTCCAGGGGTGGTGGTGGGATTTTGTTTTACGCAGATTATATTTTACTAAACATCTCCGACCCCATTAGATCTATGCCTTACCTCCACAGAATTCTTAATTCCATATATATTTTCCTGGGTATACAGAGTCAATTGGTCTAAATCCGAAGCTTTGGCTCTGACAGCATACTGCCCAGTAACGGCTTTTCAGCCGGGCGCCTTCCAGTGGCCCAAAAATGGCATTAAGTCAGTTTTTACAGAATCATTAAAGAATGGAAAGCTTCCGCCAACCACGGCGCAAGTATTTGTGTATTTTATTCCCTGCAGATTTTGTCTGATTTAGTAAAGAGTTCATTTTGATCCTTTGAATAAAAAAGGTTTTCGAGCATTGTGGGCAGATGGTCTTCGTTACATTTATCAATGATTGGGAAGGTAAACGATATTAAAAATTAATTGTATTCCAAAAACTACCTGCTACAGTCTCACCCTATAGATGTCCCTCTCTCTTATTTGCGATGATTGCCAAGATCCTAAAACAACTTCTGAAACACCCATAAAGACATTCTGTTGACATTATTAGCGAAATTGTTCATTTGAATGGTAAGCTTCCAAGATTACATTTAAATAGACTACATAGGCCGACTGACAAATGTGGGCTAGGCCTACCCAAGATTTTGTTTTATTATTATGCATTCGGTCTCAGACATTTGGCTCCTTGGTCACTTCTACCTGAGAGAGCCCCTCCCTGGTTTTGTATTGAACAGAAAGTTCTTGCCCCTATTTCGCCATTGCAAAGCCTTTCTATCAAACTAACCTGAGAAGTTAAGTTACACCCTGTTATCTCGCACTTGTACTCGGTATGGACAAAATTGTCCAGTGTGTTTAATTGGGAATTGTTTTACAATTTTGCCTCAGGCATATGGCTGAACCCAAAATTATATATTAATAAGTCCCCTTTCTGCTGGTCGGAGTGGATTGTCAGGGAGGTTAATACACTCGGTGACCTATATGAGATTGGAGCGCTGAGATCCTTTGAAAATTTGGTTCAACATTTTGGGATTCCCAGGTCTCAATTCTTTAGGTATTTACAGCTGCGCCACCTGCTCTGTACTATATTTGGGAGTAGCATACACCCCCCCTTAAGCGTCAGATACTCTGGAAATGGTGATTACTGCTTTTGGAAAAGGTCATGAGGCATCAGTGTATTACTCCCTGCTAATTCAGAGTTTTGGGGACAGAGCTTCAACTTCTCTCAAGAGATTATGGGAGATAGATTTAAACTTGGTACTGGAGGAGGGAGTGTGGGCTATGATTCTTAAAAATGTCAAGTCTGTATCTAGAGATGCAAGGGTGCGCCTTATGCAATTTAAAATTTTACATTGATTCTATTGGACCTCTTCTAGATTGTATAGGCTTGGTCTTAAAGTCACACACACACCTGCTGGTGATGCCAATCAGAAGATGGAGACACAACACATATTTTTTGGTGGTGTGTTAAGATCCAAGAATTTTGGTTGAAGGTTCAGAGTTTTATGTGTTATGTACTGGGTACTCAAATTTCATTTAGCCCCAGACTCTGGATTTTGAAGGGGCGGTCATTAATATGAGGGATAAACATTGATGTGTTTCTCCACGGAAAGTTTTCAAGCTTTCAAAATAATTTTTGATCTCTTGCTAATGCATATAAACCCAAGTCACCTGCTGTCATTTGTTTTTTCTATTCATTCAGGTTGTGAAGTGTCAATTCTTGGGGTGAGACCTACATTCTGTGAGGAATATGTCTACAATCCTTCAGAGAAGAACCTGACAGACTCTATGGAGAGTGCTCTCAACATGTTAAAGTATGATAAACACAAACCTTCTCAGCAAACCATTAATGCAGACACATCTTTCGTATTTTTCGGCTAAATTTTTTTTGAATTTATTATTATTATTTTTTTAATAACCCTCAATTTGCATCCCTGCCTTGTTAGTTTTTGGGTTCATGGCAATCAAGTTTTGATGAAAGATGACATTAAAAAGTGGGATTATGTGAACTGATGAATCATACACAATAATACCATGTAAGTGTGTTACTGTAAGAAAGTAAATAAGGATGCAATAACCATTTCATGTAGACTTTAAAGCTTAACTTTTTGTGTTCAAAGATACTTGATCAAAGTGCTGTCATTTTGTGGATAACACAAGTGCATTATGGGTCGTTGTTATTCAATGTATATCACTGGTGTGATACGTTTTAAACAGGAGCAATAAAGCAGACATGGCTGCCATTTATTACGAGAAGATAGATGTGGAAGGACATCATTACGGGCCTCAATCTATTCAAATACAGCGTGCCGTACATTCACTGGACCAGGCTTTCCAAACCCTCAACCGCAAAATCAAGGTTTGTTTCTTCACAAAAGTGTGAAAGAAAGAAAGAAAGAAAGAAAGAAAGAAAGAAAGAAAGAAAGAAAGAAAGAAATTGGTTTGATTTTTTTTCAGGAGAATAAAATGAGAGATGAGATAAATGTGGTCCTGTTCTCTGATCACGGTATGACCGAGCTCAAGTGGATGGAGAAAGTCATTGAACTGGACAAATACATTGACATGTCAAAAATCATCAAGATGATGGACAGAGGGCCAGTGGTCAGTCTGTGGCCCAAACAGGACAAGTTTGAGGAGGTGAGCTGAACCTGTCACTGTCCTCTTTCCATTTCTGTCCATTTTCCATGTGACGTGTGTTTACTCATGACACCAAGACCACAGGTCCAAAAACAAGCCTCTTTTATATTCCATCTGTCATTTTGTGGAAAAACAAACACTCATAAACAGTATTCATAAATGTGAAAAAGGCAGCCTTTCACTTTGACTTGCATACTTTCAGACTTTTACCTAGTTTGTGATACTTTTATGATTTTAGTGGACTTTAGCAGCTTTATTTAATGTGGATTTTGACAAGTAAGCTTTATAAATGTATTGGCCTGCAGAAAAAACTACAAATAGTATGCTTTAGATATTTACCGTTAGTGGATACATCTCCCAAAACCTGTCAAGAACATATCCAGGTCATACTTCAACACAAAATCACAAGAAAGAAGGAAGAAATTATTATTATTATATTTTTTTTTAAAGTCTATATTAGGACCATTAAGTTTAAGATGATCTGTTTTTTTTGTTTTATAGTATTTGTGATGCTCATTTTTTGGTATTCACAAATATATAAAAAATGCAATTCATGCAAAAGAATTATTCAAATACACATATTGTATTATAAACATGTTTTCAATAACTAAGTTCAGTCATTTTGATATTTGTTTTCTTAAAGTAAAATATGTCTTGTGGTATAACTTATTTGTAAAAAAAGAAAAAGAAAAGAAATAAACAAAAATTCTTTAGTGCAGAATAATCTTTTAGTATTATATCTTAAAAAATCTTGCTATTTTGTAGTGACAAAAACAAAACGATATGTTAAATAGAGGATGCCTTTAAACCCTCAAGACGTTGAAGTTTAAAAAAAAACAAACAGATATGTTGACATTTTTATCAAAAGCTTAAAAAAACTTAATTTGAAATGAATGATTAAGTTGTTTACACCTCCCTGTTTTCAAGGTGCAAGTATTTTAATACCTCTTGCTTTGTTTTTGAGAAAATGCTATAAATGTTTTTTTTTTTAATGTATGAAACTAAATAAGACAACAATTAAATTTCTACAAATTTGACATGTTTTAAAAAGACTTCTCAAGACTTTTTAATCACCTCTGAAATCCTTTTTTGTTAATGACACATTTATAAATCATGGTAGTATTTGCTGTGTGCTTACATTTATGCTAATTAAACAAAATAATTGTATTACAGTAATAAAGACATATGACTGAAAATCTGATGAGATTCACCTGCTTTGAGAATAATTAGAATACATTAAAAACATCAAAAGTAGACTACCTGGGCACATTACAGTAATGAGAATGTTGGGGAAAGAAAAAATAAATATCTATATATATCTATAATTTGGGGTCACTGATCTGTTTTCATTAAATTCCCCCAATAGTAACTGAAACACTGGAATGTGTTGTAGTTTACACCTACCAATTTACAATCAAGCAATTATTTAACTTTCAAAAAATTGTAGTATTGTGACCAATACATGATTTTGACTCTTTACAGTTTTACCAGATGTGCTAATGCTAATATTAGCTTCAACCATGCATCATTGTGCAATCTTATACAAGCAAAAATAACATCTCAGTGGCTAAAGCTTACGTTATACATATGAGTATATTGTAACTCTTTTTTTATTTGAATGTGTCATTTAGATATATCAAAACCTGAGTACAGCACACAACATGAATGTTTACAAGAGGCAAGAAATCCCAGACCGCTACCACTATAAGAAAGGGAGGTTTGTCTCTACGCTAACACTTGTCGCAGAGCCCGGATGGTTTATCACTGAGGTGAGTCTCTTCAGAATCTCTCCAGAATGTCTTTATGGGTGTTTCAGAAGTTGTTTTAGGATCTTGGCAATCATAGCAAATCTTGATCTACATATGAATGCTATTACTTATTTACAGCAGAGATATACTGGTTCCAGTGGCATGTTGTGGACTTGAAATGAGGAGGCAGTTTTTTAGTCCAGTGTAAATCCACTTTCAGTTACGTTTTACGTTTACTTCGTTTTCAGGTTAAATTCAATCATACATTTGATATATTACAATATGTAATATATCAAGTAGTTTGTGTTCATGTATGGTTTCCATTGATAAAAAAGTAACATACTTGCATATGTATGCAACAGCATATTTTTCAAAATACTACAGTAAAGAATGGCTGCTTTCATGTGTCACATATTGTATAGTTTCCCAAACAAAAGTGGAATTTGAATATGTAGCCTACATATCTGTCCAAATATATGAACTATAGTTTTACATTTATATTCATAGCCATATCTGATTTTTGCATTAAGGTATATTAAATACCTTAAACACTGTTTATAAGTACACAATATAGTACATTCTTAATGTTCATATTAACAAACTATTTAAGTTAAATCAAAGACTCAAAGAAGATTTTCCACATCTTCCACACATCTATTGCCTGTTTAAAAGGTTGCCTTTCAATACAGCAACAAATTAGTGTCATTTTAACATTACAGGCCAATTGCTAACTCCTGCACTTCTGCTTTTGTTTACAGAATAAAGCCAAATTGCCCTTCTGGAAAAACGGAACAGAAGAGGCAGAGGGCTGGCAGCACGGTTGGCACGGTTACGATAATGAGTTTTTGGACATGAGGGGATTTTTTCTGGCACAAGGACCAGGTAAATTTGAACAGACCACACCCTTATTACAGAAAAGAATCGGTATCATTGTAAAAAGACAGTATCTAAAAAAATACAAAGTATGCTGAAAAGAAACTACTTTCAAAGATAATATCAAACGATATTTAGTTAAGGGTTCTTTATATGTAATTTCTTTCCAGACTTCAAGACGAACTACCGTTCTGCTCCCATTCGAACAGTGGATGTGTATAATGTTTTGTGCAAGACGTTGGGGATCAAACCTCTGCCCAACAACGGCTCGTGGTCTCGAGTGGAGAGTATGCTGAAGAACTCGGCGGCCGCTGTACGACCCGCTCTGATCTACAGCTGGATGCTGATGCTGCTGACCCTGTCTGTGCTGCTCTAGAACTCTCTATGACTGCATTTTCATCCAGAAGCACTGCACAAACCATATCAGACTGAAGAGAAGATTGCAAAAGAGAATACCTGTATAATAATAGGGTGTTAGAGTGTGTGCCATGGCACCAGATAATTTCTTTTCATCAGCTTTTTACTGGACTGCCTCTATTTTTGAGTTGTTAATGTCACGGAATGCTGACGCAATAGAAGAAATGATTGTGATGACATTAGATGAACCAACTTGCACGTTCAATATACGGAGATTTACACTGGCGGCCAAAAGTTTGGAATAATGTAAATATTTTGTTCTTATGGAAAGAAATTGGTACTTTTTTTCACCAAAGTGGCATTCAACTGATCACAATGTATAGTCAGGACATTAATAATGTGAAACATTACTATTACAGTTTGAAAGAAATGCTCAGAACTTCTTAAACTACTTCAAAGAGTTCTCTTCAAAAAATCCACCACGTGCAGTAATGACAGCTTTGCAGATCCTTGATGTTCTAGCTGTCAGTTTATCCAGATACTCAGGTGACATTTCACCCCACACTTCCTGTAGCACTTTCTTGCACTTCTCACACACCTTACAGTCTGATCCCACTAAAGCTCAAAGGGGTTATGATCCATAAAACTCTTCTCTAATTATCTGTTGTCCAGTGTACAAAAGTAGCTTTTTCTTTGCAATTCTTCCCATAAGTCCTGCACCCCTGAGTCTTCTCTTTACTGTTGTACATGAAACTGGTGTTGAGCGGGTAGAATTCAATGAAGCTGTCAGCGGAGGACATGTGAGGCGTCTATTTCTCAAACTAGAGACTCTGATGTACTTATCCTCTTGTTTAGTTGTACATCTGACCTTCCACATCTCTTTCTGTCCTTGTTAGAGACAGTTGTCCTTTGTCTTTGAAGACTGTAGTGGACATCTTTGTATGAAATATTTTTGGCAATTTCAAGCATTGTATAGCCTTCATTCCTCAAAACAATGATTGACTGTTGAGTTTCTAGAGAAAGCTGTTTCTTTTTTGCCATTTCTGACCTAATATTGACCTTAAGACAGTCTATTGCATACTGTGGCAACACAAAAAGACAACGATAATCTTAATTTAATGAATCAAATATCTGTCAGCAGTGTTTGATATAATGGCAAGGGATTTTCTAGTTTCAAATGACCAATTTATCATAATTACTCAAGAATAAGGTGTTGGAGTGATGCTGCTGTCTAGATTTGATCAAAAATGACTTTTTTCAAATAGTGATGGTGTTTTTTACATCAGTAATGTCCTGACTATACTTTGTGACCAGATTAATGCCACTTTGGTGAATTAAAGTACCAATTTCCTTCCGAAACAGCAAAACCTGTACATTGTTCCAAACTTTTGGCCGCCAGTGTGTATTTTAGAAAGATATATTTTATTCTATAATATTCTCCATGTTCTTCATCTGTTCATTCGTTACTTTCTATTGTTTTGTTTTTGTCTCTGTACATCCAATTAATCTGTCTGTTTTATAACACAGAGAAACACATATAACACATTTTACAGTATCTTTTTCTGATACTGTTAAATGTAATTATTTCACATGTTTAGCCTCACTGCCAAGATCACTAAAGTTTTGTATTTAAGGCATTACTTGTGTTATTTGATTATTGTTACAGTTTTTATTTCTTTAACAATAATACTTTCTATTAGTACAGGGTTTGTACTCATTTTTTCTAAATAAAAGAGAATTTTCCTCATACTATCTCCAGGACATATTTTCCATCTGTTTTTGTAGTTTTATTCATTGATTGATTGATTATAGGTTCACTTTCAGTGTGCTATTGTATTTATACTTTTATTTACAGTGGTACTCCTATTCTATTTCTGTGCTCTTTCAGTATGGAAGACAAAACCTGCAAAAAGAAAGAAATAAACAAATAAATCGACATACTTGAGCAGAAATAATTAAATGTGCGAGGAGCTACACGCATAAATAAATAAAACCATCAATGCAGAAAACAAATAATAGAAACAAATATAGAAAACAAAGAAATGACTAGATATTCAAAAATATTAAAGCAAATGCAAAATAAAATTATGTATTTATTTTATCATTCATTTATTTCTGTATGTAGATCTGGATTTATGTTTTATATTGCACTATATTTGCATTGATGGGTGCATTTATTTAATTATTTTTATATCTCCTCGTACATTTAAGTATTTATATGTTTATTTATGTATGAATATGTGTATATATATGTTTTGTATTTATTTACTAATTATTTATGCAGGACTCATCCTCCATATTACTGCAGACTGCAATTTAATGAGCTCTAGCGCCACCTGCTGGTTTAACTGTGAACCTCCAGATCTACATTTGCCGCTGTGTTGCTTTCCTTATCTCTTTATATGGAAACCTGCAAAAATAATAAATAAATACACAATCACATAAATAAATCTGCATGTTCATGCATTATATATATATATAAATATAAATATAGAAATAATATAATATGTGAGGAGATGGCGGCGCGGTAGCACGCAGCGGCCACTCCGGATCCACAACGGTGCTATTTTTGTTAAAAAAAAGCCCGACTTTTGCAACACATGGACATCGGAGCAACCGCCAGACACTACTGAAATATAAGACTCATGCAAAAACCAAGCTGCATGATGACCTGCAGGAGGCGCTACGCGTACTCGGCTTGCTGCGGAGACCAGGCCTCCAGCCCTCGGCGTCGCCTGATGCCGGTGGCCGGGGGAGAGGACGTCGTAAGCGGTGTGCGAGAAAGCGGAAGCGCGGAAAGAGGGCGGGGGTCCATGCTAGGCTAAAAACAAACCCTAGCCGGCCGGCTCTCCCGTCTATCCTGCTCTCAAATGTTTGCTCCCTGGACAATAAACTGGACTATATCCGACTCCAGCAGGCTACGCAGCGTGAGTTTAGAGACTGCTGCGTCTTTGTTTTCACGGAGACGTGGCTCAGCGACAGAGTTCCGGATGCCGCCATTCAGCTAGACGGGCTCGCCTCGTTTCGTGCCGACAGAAATACAGCTCTCTGCGGTAAGACTCGCGGTGGTGGCTTGTGTGTTTACATCAACACGGAATGGTGCAAGAACTCTATGCTAGTCTCTAGTTACTGTTCATCGCTGTTGGAGCTTGTGACTGTTAGATGCAGACCTTTTTATCTACCACGGGAATTCACCACTGTTTGCATAACCGGAGTTTACATTCCCCCAGCGCTAACGCTAAGGAAGCGCTCTGTGAACTGTATGGGGCTATGAGCGAACTGCAGAACGCTCACCCCGACGGACTGTTTATTGTCGCCGGAGATTTCAACCATGCAAATCTCAAGACAGTGCTCCCTAAATTCCATCAGTATGTGGACTTTGCAACGAGAGGGGCGAACGCGCTTGATCTTGTTTACACAAACATCCCAGGCGCGTACCGGGCGGAGCCCCGCCCCCACCTCGGCTACTCAGACCACATCTCTGTTATGTTAATTCCAGCATACAGACCGCTCGTCAGACGCACAAAACCGCTTCAGAAGCAGGTGAAAACCTGGCCAGCAGGAGCCATCTCTGCTCTTCAGGACTGTTTTGAGTGTACTGACTGGCACATGTTCAGGGAGGCTGCAACATATGGCGATTCTACCAACTTGGAGGAATACACAGCATCAGTGACCAGCTACATCAGCAAGTGCATTGATGATGTCACTTTCTGCAAGACCATCACCACACGCTCCAACCAGAAGCCGTGGATGACTGCGGAGGTGCGCACGCTGCTGAGGTCCCGAGACTCCGCCTTCAGAGCAGGCGATAAGGCAGCCCTAAGAACAGCTAGGGCCAAACTGTCACGGGCAATCAGAGAGGCAAAGCGCGCACACGCCCAGAGAATCCACAGTCACTTCCAGGACAGCGGTGACACGCGGCGCATGTGGCAGGGCATCCAGGCCATCACCAACTACAGGACAACATCAGTTGCCTGTGACAAAGATGCCTCCCTTCCAGATGCGCTGAACGACTTCTACGCTCGGTTTGAAATGCAGAACGACGTGATGGCGAGGAAGTCCACCCCTCCTCCCAACGACCAGGTGCTCTGTCTTACCACGGCAGATGTGAGGAAAACTCTACGTAGAGTCAACCCACGGAAGGCTGCTGGACCAGACAACATTCCTGGCAGAGTGCTCAGAGGATGTGCAGACCAGCTAGCAGATGTTCTTACCGACATCTTCAACATCTCTCTGAGCAGCGCCGTCGTTCCAACGTGCTTCAAGGCCACCACCATCATCCCCATGCCAAAGAAGTCTTCAGTGTCCTGCCTCAACGACTACCGTCCCGTCACACTTACACCCATCATCATGAAGTGCTTCGAGAGGCTCGTCATAAGGCAGATTAAGACCCAGCTGCCCCCCTCACTAGACCCACTGCAGTTTGCGTATCGTTCAAACCGTTCAACGGACGATGCCATCACCACAACCCTCCATCTGGCCCTCACCCACCTAGACAATAAGGACTCATACGTTCGAATGCTGTTCATAGATTTCAGCTCAGCATTCAACACAATCATTCCCCAGCACCTGATTGGAAAGCTGAACCTGCTGGGCCTGGACACCTCCCTCTGCAACTGGATCCTGGACTTCCTGACTGGGAGACCTCAGTCAGTCCGGATCGGGAACAGCATCTCCACCACCACCACACTGAGCACTGGGGCCCCCAGGGCTGTGTGCTCAGTCCACTGCTGTTCACTCTGCTGACTCACGACTGTGCAGCAATGCACAGCTCGAATCACATCATCAAGTTCGCCGATGACACGACCGTGGTGGGTCTCATCAGCAAGAACGACGAGTCAGCATACAGAGAGGAGGTGCAGCGGCTGACGAACTGGTGTAGAGCCAACAACCTGTCCCTGAATGTCGACAAAACAAAAGAGATGGTTGTTGACTTTAGGAGAGCACAAGGTGAACACACTCCGCTGAACATCGACGGCTCCTCTGTGGAGATCCTCAAAAGCACCAAATTCCTTGGTGTTCACTTGGCGGAGAGCCTCACCTGGTCCCTCAACACCAGCTCTATCACCAAGAAAGCCCAGCAGTGTCTCTACTTTCTTCGAAGGCTGAGGAAAGCACATCTCCCAACCCCCATCCTCACTACATTCTATAGAGGGACTATTGAGAGCATCCTGAGCAGCTGCATCACTGCCTGGTTTGGGACTTGCACCGTTTCGGACCGCAAAGCCCTGCAGAGGATAGTGAGGACAGCTGAGAAGATCATTGGGGTCTCTCTTCCCTCCATCAAAGACATTTACAAAAAACACTGCATCAGCAAAGCAACCAGCATTGTGGATTACCCCACACACAAACTCTTCACCCTCCTGCCATTTGGCAAGATGTACCGAAGCATTCGGGCCCTCACGGCCAGACTGTGTAACAGCTTCTTCCCCCAAGCCATCAGACTCCTCAATACTCAGAGACTGGTTTGACACACACGTGTCCTGAGTTGCACTTTAATAACTGTCACTTTATAACTGTCTGCTACCTCAATAACTGCTATGTGCATAGAACATTATCTCATAGTATGTTATGTTTACGTTTTTAGAAACTGTCATCTTTTTGCACTACTGAGTACTGGTCGGCGCTGCACTGTCTATTGTCCTGTTCATTGTCAGAAATTTGTTGTACTGTCCTGTACTTTTTGCACATGTTTGCACGTGCACTTTATATAGGTATATGTAGTTTTTTTTATATAGGTATTTTATTTCGTTGTGTTGTCTCATGTGGTCCTGTGTTGGTCCTTTGTTGTTTTTATGTAGCACCATGGTCCTGGAGGAACGTTGTCTCGTTTTGCTGTGTACTGTACTAACTGTATATGGTTGAAACGACAATAAAAACCACTTGACTTGACTTGACTTGAGATATACAAATAAATAAATAAATGCACTGATCAATGCAAAAATAATTGGATATAAAGCATAAATACATTTTTGGGGAAATACTAATTGTTAAAAGAAATGCTAAATTTAAAGTTGATTTTTAATTCCACATTTCTATCTTTCTTTGATTATTCATTTATTTCTGTTAGAGTATTTATTTAAAATACTAATGAGAGGATGTCATCAGCTGTCACAGTCATGTTGCACGGAAGAAAAATAAATGCGGAACTATATACAGCAATAACTGAATTATTAAAGGAATATAGAATTAAATATGAAATATAAAATAAAAATAGACTACATTTTAACTGCACAATCAACATTTCCCCAATCGTTTTATATTGTATTATTTTGTATTAATGGGTGCATTTATGTATTTGTATATGTCCTCTCACATTTAATTATTTATTTATTTATGCACAAGCATATGTATTTATTTACTTATATATGAAATGTGTATTAATTATTTATCATTTTTGAAGGTTTTGTCCGCCATATAATAAGGCTTTGAGATCATGCATAGTGCAGGTAAAATTCAGATTTTATTATATAGCAGTGTCTTCACTTCCATTTCTGGTATAATCAGCCCTTTTATGCAACCGGCCCCATATGCAATTTTAATGATGCAAAAAATTCAATTTGACTTGGTTTGTGTTAACAGTTAAGTTCAATGTTTAAAATTATGACCACAAGAAAAAGAAAACTAATGTGAGAAAATATAGCACACCTGCTATATAATACATTTAAATCCATCATTTGTGTTAAAGACAAAGAATGTCTTTTGGTGTTAATTAATTGCTCTGTGCCATCTCACGCTAAATGTATATATATGTGTGTTGCAATATAGCTATGCCTTTAGAAATGTAAAAGGGGTTGACAGTTTACCAGGCCATTTAGCCATTAGCTCAAGGTCATGACAATACCTGATGCTTAAGAAAGAGATTTTAATACTGGTACTTCAACAAATATCCAAAATCATGGTAACAGGGATGGCAATTTAAGATCGCCCTCTACTGTCAAATCAGGTGAAATATAAGATCAACTGAAAAAATGGGGAGACTATTATATTGCATATTTGCCAATACCTAAAGAGTTGGAGGCACAAGGCCAAACTCTAAAGGCATCCTCATAAAAAATATATGATTTATTCTAAACACAATTAATGAAGTAACTGTGTTTTTACTAATGTGTCATAAAAATTGCCTATAGTTAAAGATGGGAAGAGTTTTTGGGGTAGACCTGACCTGCTAAAGAGAGACAGACTCCATCCCTCCAGGGAAGGTTTCGCTCTCCTCTCTAGAAATTTGGTTCATAGTCTTAATAATGATAGTAATTGACTAACTGTGGCCCAGGTAAGAAGCAGACAAACTGGTTAATCCGAACATCTGCTAGCTGCCTCGAGATGTCACACAGGTCACATAAACTACAACACATAGATACTTTATCACCTAGATATCATATAGAGACTGTGTCTGTTCCACGAACTTCCAAACACAAACCCTTCACTGAATCATTTAAATAAATTTGTTTAAGGTCAAACTTGAACAAAAATTCAAGATAACGTCATATAAAGATAGGGCAACAAAACATTAGATCTCTTTCTACCAATGCACTAATTGTAAATTAATTTATTACAGATCATAGATTGGATGCGCTCTGTTTGACTGAAACCTGGCATAAAACTGATGAATATATTAGTTTAAATGAATCTACTCCCCCAGGTTATTGTTATAAACATGAGCCTCGTCTGAAGGGTCGAGGAGGAGGTGTTGCTACAATTTACAGTGAAGTATTTGGTGTTACTCAGAGGACAGGATATAAATGTAAGTCTTTTGAATTAATAAGGCTTAATGTGACACCGTCAGATATAAATGAAAAAATCTCGGTTGTCTTTTACCCTTGCTACAGTATATAGATCACCCGGACCTTATTCTGATATCCTTTGTGAACTTGGTAATTTTTTTATCAGATCTTGTAGTTACTGTAGATAGAGCTTTAATTGTTGGTGACTTCAACATTCACACGCATGATGCCAATGACACATTGGAATTAGCATTTATCAGTATTGTCAACTCTCTTGGAGGCAGACAAAATGTGATAGGACCAACTCATCGCAATAATAATATTGTTCATGATTTAATTCTGTCATATGGAGTTGATGTTGATACATAGAAATTCTTCTGCAGAGTGATGACATCTCGGATCATTACCTCGTCTCTTGTATGCTGCAATCAACTAATGTTACTCAATCTACACAACGCTATCATTCAGGTAGAACTATTCTTTCAACCACTAAAGATACCTTCACTAATAATCTTCCAGATCTATCTCATACACTCAATAAGCCCCAAAGTCTGAAGAACTTGATGAAATAACAGAAAATATAAATAGTTACCTCTAGCACTCTTGATTGTGTCGCCCCCCGTCGATGAAAGAAAATGAAAGAAAAAAGCCCTGCACCATGGTACAATGATCACACTCATGCTCTCAAGAGAGCAGTTCGGGAAAATGGTGCGCAAGTGGGAAAATACAAAATATTTCAGAGGTATTTCGTGGTGCATAGAAGGATAGTGTCTCTAGCTACAGACAGGAACTTAAAGCTGCCAGGTCAGCATATTTTAGCAAAATGGGGAGCTGGCAGCGACTGGGAACAGACCTTCGTGTTCATGAGCACTGGCAGCTACTGGGGAACGACCTCCGTGGTCGTGAGCACTGGCAGTGACTGGGGAGAAGGTGTCCTTTTACTTCTCTTCCGGACAGCTGGGAGCGTAGTCATGTGAGCGGGAGAGGCCACAGGCATTGGCTCTTGGACGGTTGAGGCTACATGCATGGGCGCTGGCTCGTTGGCCGTGGCAGGTGTGGGTGCTGGCTCATTGGCCGTGGCAGGCTTGGAGCAAGGAGCCGAAGATGCAGGTTTTGGCCCTAGGTTCCAGTGTGTAATAAGAACCGCAAAGTTCCAGAGCCTTCTCCATATATTCACAGAGGGTCCAGTGAGTATCAGCTGGTGACATCAGTTCCTTCAGTGCACTATTCAGACCGGTCCATAAGAAAACCACCACAGAGCGGTCTGATAGTGCACTAAATTAGCTAATTCTAAAAACTCACGGACGCAATCCTCAACTGGATGGTCCCCTTTCTTGAGTAGCAGAATTCGGACAGCTGCTAAATCCATGGTAGTCAGTCATGAGATGGGAGATGATGGATCTAAATGCAGGCTTATAATGAAGATGATAATAGTGAAACAAACATGAACTCATAAAGCAACAAACAAGAACTGACAAAGAAATGCAAAACTAGAGGGAATGAAAAACAGGTGAGAACAGATGGCACTGATGAGGGCAGTGCATGATGGGAAATGTAGTCCGAGGGAACACTTCAAAATAAGAGTCCTAGGAAACATGAGGGAGACAGACTTTGACAGCGGCTGCATTTCACTTCTAGTGCTTTTAGATCTTAGTGATGCATTCTACATGATAGACCATGACATTCTCTTGAATAGGCTAGAGAATTATGTTGGTATTTGTGGACTTGCATTAGCATGGTTTATGTTCTATTTAGCAGACTGCTACCACATTGTTTATGTAAACGAGGAATTGACAAACCAAACAAAAGTAAAGTATGGAGTGCCACAGGGATCAGTTTTAGGGCCTCTGCTTTTCTCCTTGTATATGCTTACCCTGTGAGATATTATCAGGAATCGTGGAATAAATTTCCACTGTTATGCCGACGATACCCAACTTTATTTTTCTTCAAAACCTGACGAAATTTCACATTTCTCCAAATTAGCAGAGTGTATCAAAGATTGGATGGCCAGAAATTTCCTTCTACTCAATTTTGACTAAACAGATGTACTAATTATTGGACCAAAAACCTCTAAAAACAAGATGCTAAAATATAATTTTTGATTACAATTTGATACCAATCTGTCCTTTGAAAATCAAATTACCAATGTTTGTAGAAGAGCATTCTTCCACCATAGAAATATTGCTAAATTACAACACATGCTCTCTGTTGCTGATGGCGAAAAATGAATTAATGCGTTCATGACCTCAAGACTAGATTATTGTAATGCATTACTGGGAGGATGTCCAGCAAGACCAATAAATTAACTTCAATTGGTTCAAAATGCAGCAGCCAGATTGGTGACTAGAACCAAGAAATATGATCTTATTAGACCCATTTTATTGTCGTTACATTGGCTACCTATTAAATTTCGTATTCATTTTAAAATTCTGTTAACTACGTACAAAGCTTTGAATGGTCTTGCTCTGCAGCACTTAACTGATCTTCTACCACGCTCGATCATTCCATCACGTTCATTATGATCGCAAAATTCTGGCCTGTTAATAGTTCCTAGAATATCAAAATACACAAAAGGAGGTATCCTTTTCATATTTGTCTCCTAAACAATGGAATGGTCTCCCTAACACTGTTCGAGATGCAGACACACTCCCTCAGTTTAAGTCTAGACTAAAGACTATCTATTTAGCCAGGCATACACCTAATTTATTCATCACCACACAATTGGACTGCTTTCATTAGGTCTGCAGAAACCAGAAACATTGATCATGATCTATAACTCTGCAATAAATTGATTGGCATCTGATTTTTTCCCTGTCTCAACCCCAGGACTCCTATCCTGAGGTCACCAGAACCGGCCGGATCCAGCTCCATTCCTGCTTTGTGTTGGACTCTACTGCTACTTGTCTCTGAGTAATGATGACCAATAGCAGCCGATGCCAGCCAAATGTCACTTCAGTCTATTACGATGGACTTCAAAGGATGAACTGATGCCAACTCCAACCATAAGACATTGTATACGTCATATGCAATTGCCTGAACCTTGGCTTTAGGATAGACCTCACCAAAATTACCAGCCGGTTGAACTGCGATGCACCTCACTGATCTCTGCCTGCATCACCTTGGTGTAATGATGGACAACACTCTTAAAATGTAATTAATAGCCTATCAAATAATTGGTCACAAAACCCTTCATCAGCCAGTTAACAAGGACAATTGCATCTATGTGAATTTCTGCAGTTAATCCACGATAGACTTCAAAGACATTGGTCATTAATCTTACAGTTCTTACAAAATCTTTGTTTAAACACTGTCCCTTAACACTTACTTAGTTTCATAATTTTAAACCATGACTTGCACTATACATAGGTAATTTTGGCATTGTATTCATGATGTTAGTCAGAGGGGAACTGGCCCCCACATGAGTCTGGTTTTTCCCAAAGTTATTTTTCTACATTGTTTTCATGTTAGCCAGAGGGGAACTGGCGCTCACAGGGAGTCTATTTTTTTCCCAAAGTTATTTTTCTACATTGTATTCATGTTAGCCAGAGGGGAACTGGCGCCCACAGAAAGTCTGGTTTCTCCCAAGGTTATTATTCTCCATTAATCAACATCTTATGGAGTTTTGTGTTCCTTGCCACAGTCGCATTTGGCTCTCTCACTGGGGTTCTAAATACATGTATTATTTAATTACTTATTTTTAAACACAATTCACAATCGTATTTTATCAAAATACACAATGATGACTCTAAGACATTATAAATTCAGTTTTATCTTCTGTTAATGCGTTTCTGTAAAGCTGCTTTGAAACGACGTATGTTGTCAAAGGCTATATAAAAATGACTTGTCTTAATTCATTGTTAACGTTATTGTTTACAACGTTACAAATATCCCAAATACATCGTTTGCATGACCTCTCTCCGACCTATTTCTCCAGAACAATCGTTTTCCCCCTTCAAAAACAAAACAAACAATTATAGAGAGCAATCTGGGTCAGGCATTCTACCAAACATTTATTTATCCGTATGATCCGCTGTGTGAATGATTTATGACCTAAACGCCGCTCCTTACCCGCTTCCCTTTTTCCTCGCGCGAACTTCCCAACATGCTTCCCAATCCTACTACGGCAAAGACGTAGCCTACCTCATGAATATTAACAAGATAATGCTGACGTTGCTTGGTAACCTTCCACTGTCGTCTAGTCACATGACTAATGAATATTCATAAGCCTTACCTACGTCACAGTCTGTGCCGCTCATTCGCCAGCAGTCTACAGCCCACTCACCAAAGTAAGTCTCTCATCCAATCAGTTAGACCTATCTAGCGAACGTCACCTTAGCTTGTTAATATTAATGAACAGTCCCTTTGTCTTAGTAGGATTCGCATATTCGCCTCCAGTAGAGAGTCGGAGATCTAGACTGAACCGAGAGCGCTTGTCAACGCGACGGATTGTGAATAAGTTTGTTTTTTGACCCGTTTTGGATCTGTTACGGATTACAGTAGACATCGAGATGTGACCACGGTGTATTTGCGTCTTTATATCACATGCTGTCCGTCAGAAAGTTAAATTCATCGGGAGATACGCCTCTGTTGTCTGTATTCGCTGGGGCGCTATTTTAATGGAGCTGAACGCTGCCAGCCAGTCAACTGAAGGTGATTTTATATATTTGGATGAACGCACCGGTCTTATGTAAGACATCAGAACGGTTTTCTATAACTTGATGCCCCTGGTGTGCACTAGACGCTACTTATGCATTTGGTTGGAGGATTTAAACGAACAACCCTCTAAGCTCCTAGAGCTAGCCAGGTCATCTCTGAACGTCATTTTCACTTTTACTGGTGTCCATTTGCTACAAAAGTAACCGCTGAAGTGCAACAGCGTAACGAGCTACAGATGTAGACCAACCAGGTGAAACATTTTAAAAGATGTTTCCGCCTAAAGTGCAAAGGTGTAACATGTAAATGCAACTGTGCGTTTCTTGTCTTTCATGTGGTAAAGTGGAGCTCCAAACCTGGATTATCAGTTACATTATAAATGCAGCCATCTAAAAGAACAGTTGTTGGTGAATTTTCTGTCTGAAGTGGCTCTTCAAGCGTGGGTCAGCTGTGGATACCTTGTAAATTTGATGAACACATGGTGATGAGTGACATCTGGACTGTGAACTCAAGGGACATGCATGTTCTCCTCTGTTGTTGTGCACATGTGAGGACATGCCAATGTCAGCAGCATCGCCATGCATCCCCTTGATGGCCGAAGCAGCATCAGCAGCACCCTGATGCCCAGCGCTGTCTACCCGTCTCTGGTCGTCGGCATCGCGGCGGCGGTGCTGCTATCTCAGCTCGGCTCTGGAGGACTCACCCTCACCTCGTTTTTCCTCAAACTCTTTCTTTATGTGTCTTTCGCGTTGTTTTGTTTTCTGCTGGGTAGTTTTGGGCTGCTGGTGAGGAAAAGTCCACCAAAGATCAGCAGGTTTGACACGACCAAGAGGCAGTCGTCGAAGCTGGTGGATTTATTTCATAAGCTAATGGTAAGAATGACACGACTAGACAAACGCACACACTTCAAAGCCCGACTGTGTTTTCATTTGTTTGATGGAATGGTTTTTCATTAGTAGATGATTGGTGGATGCAACATAAATGGATGGATGGGGGTAGTTGGCATGTCAAGCAGTGAGCAAGTGGCTAATATAAAATCTAATATTTTTTTTATTGAACAAATATACACTCACCTAAAGGATTATTAGGAACACGATACTAATACTGTGTTTGACCCCCTTTCGCCTTCATAACTGCCTTAATTCTATGTGGCATTGATTCAACAAGGTGCTGAAAGCATTCTTTAGAAATGTTGGCCCATATTGATAGGATAGCGTCTTGCAATTGATGGAGATTTGTGGGATGGACATCCAGGGCACGAAGCTCCCGTTCCACCACATCCCAAAGATGCTCTATTGGGTTGAGATCTGGTGACTGTGGGGGCCATTTTAGTACAGTGAACTCAATGTCATGTTCAAGAAACCAATTTGAAATAATTCGAGCTTTGTGACATGGTGCATTATCCTGCTGGAAGTAGCCATCAGAGGATGGGTACATGGTGGCCATAAAGGGATGGACATGGTCAGAAACAATGCTCAGGTAGGCCGTGGCATTTAAACGATGCCTAATTGGCACTAAGGGGCCTAAAGTGTGCCAAGAAAACATCCCCCACACCATTACACCACCACCACCACCACCAGCCTGCACAGTGGTAACAAGGCATGATGGTCCATGTTCTCATTCTGTTTACGCCAAATTCTGACTCTACCATCTGAATGTCTCATTCAGAAAAATCGAGACTCATCAGACCAGGCAACATTTTTCCAGTCTTCAACTGTCCAATTTTGGTGAGCTCTTGCAAATTGTAGCCTCTTTTTCCTATTTGTAGTGGAGATGAGTGGTACCCGGTGGGGTCTTCTGCTGTTGTAGCCCATCCGCCTCAAGGTTGTGCGTGTTGTGGCTTCACAAATGCTTTGCTGCATACCTCGGTTGTAACGAGTGGTTATTTCAGGCAAAGTTGCTCTTCTATCAGCTTGAATCAGTCGGCCCATTCTCCTCTGACCTCTAGCATCAACAAGGCATTTTCGCCCACAGGACTGCCGCACACTGGATGTTTTTCCCTTTTCACACCATTCTTTGTAAACCCTAGAAATGGTTGTACGTGAAAATCTTAGTAACTGAGCAGATTGTGAAATACTCAGACCGGCCCGTCTGGCACCAACAACCATGCCACGCTCAAAATGGCTTAAATCACCTTTCTTTCCCATTCTGACATTCAGTTTGGAGATCAGGAGATTGTCTTGACCAGGACCACACCCCTAAATGCATTGAAGCAACTGCCATGTGATTGGTTGATTAGATAATTGCATTAATGAGAAATTGAACAGGTGTTCCTAATAATCCTTTAGGTGAGTGTAAATTGTACAAACATCTGCAGGAATTTTTTTTTTCTAATTCTTGTAAAATTGTTATGCAGTTTTTATGACCTCATATTAAAGTAATATTCTGGGTTCAATACAAGTTAAGATCAATCAACAACATTTGTGGCATAATGTTGATTCCTGCAAAAATCAGGGTTAAAGTGAGCCACTTACAATGGAAGTGAAAGGGGTCGACCTGTAAACGTTAAAATATTCACGGTTTCAAAAGTAGAGTTACAAAACATTATGTGTGTTAACATGATTTTATTGTGATAAAATTGGTAACATTTTCCAATTTTCTAATTTCATTACTATGTTGCGCTGTAAACCTAAAAACTAACGTAAATTATGATATAACACCTTCATAGCTTAAATGAAAGGCTTATTTAAAGGCTTAACAGATTTTGTATTATAAAATTATAAGGTTCACATTTCGGCCTTTAAACCCTCCAAAAATTGTGCCTCGTTCACTTCCATTGTAAGTGCCTCACTGGAACCTCAATTTTTATTTGTTGAAAGAAATGGAGGAACGCGTCAATCATTTTTGTGGTAATCTTGCCACAAATTCTGTTGATTGAGGAATAGTTTAACCAAAGATTAAAAGAGATTCTCTTATCATTTATTCACCTTCATGCCATCCCAAATGTGTGAGACTTTCTGAATACAAATGAAGATTTTTAGAAGAATATTTGCACAGGGTTCCTATGGTCATGGAAATCCTGGAAATATCAAGACATTTTAAAATTCTGTTTTCTAAGCCTAAAAAAAATTAGGGACCGGGGTAGCTCAACGAGTATTGATGCTGCACTACCACCCCTGGAGACACAAGTTCCAATCCAGGGTGTGCTGAGTGACTCCAGCCAGTTCTCCTAGGCAACCAAATTGGCCCAGTTGCTAGGGAAGGTAGAGTCACATGGGGTAACCTCCTCGTGGTCCCTATAATGTGTGGTTTTTGCTCTTGGTGGGGTGCATGGTCAGTTGTTTGTGGATGCGCATGTGGAGGCCCATGCTCTTCTCCGTGGTAATGCGCTCAACAAGCCACATGATAAGATGTGTGGATTGACTGTCTCAGAATTGGAGGCTACTGAGATTCGTCCTCTGCCACCCGGATTGAGGCGAGTCACTATGCCGCCACGAGGACTTCAAGAGCGCATTGGGAATTGGGCATTGGTAAAAGTAGAGTTTGTGTTGAGAAGAACTGGCTTGTAATGTTGTCCGATTTTTGAGCGAATCCTTCTTTTGAGTTGGTAATGAAAATTGTTCACAAAACGGTTTTAATGATTAATTAGTGAATCGGTCTGAATCAAAATGATTTATAAACTTTGGTTTTCAGAAATCTTAAATGACTGGAAAAGTCATGGAAATTCATTGGCAAAAAGAGTGGGAATACTGTTATGATCAGGCCAGTGGGCAAGGTTATGAATTGATGTTGATAATATTAAAATAATCAATTTCTGTTGTTGGACTAGGACTATCCTTGTATATTTCATATATGATTTGTCTGATGGTTGACCTTCTCACTCTGTGATCTGTAGGGCCGTTTCTGTGTGCCACTGCTGGATTTAGCCCAGACCAGGAGGGTGGTGGTGTCTCTCAATGTGGATAAGGCCCTTAAAGAAGGTGAGTGGTCCTGCTGGCAACCAGCATGGTCTTTAGTGGATTGAACTGTTCACTCTTCTGTTTAGTGAATGATGCTCACGTGCGCATGTGACATGAGTATGTTAACAGGAAATGGTTTTGCAGTAAAATTGGCACCCTGTGAGTTTAGATGTGGTGACTCATGACTAGTCCTTGTTTGTTAAATGATTACTCTGAAATTAATTCAGACTGAGGAAAATGATTTGTTACAAGCCAGAACATCTTACAGATCCTCCTGTTGCTGTGAGAAAATGTCATGTTTTAGATCTTTCATTGATGGCAATCATTGTAATGAGCGCTGGACTCGCGTGAAGCATGTCAGCCTATCAGAGATAGAATACGGGAGCAGTCAGTGCTGGACTGAAAAACACAAAAGCATGTTGTCTTTGTTTGTGATTGAATGCTCAGCTGCTTTCTTTCCCCATTTACAACTAAATGATGTCATAGTATTCATGTATAAATACATACATTTATACAAACACACGTGTGTGTGTGTGTGTGTGTGTGTGTGTTTGTGTAATATATATATATATATATATATATATATATATATATATATATATATATATATATATATATATATACACTGTTTTCTTAGCAAGATATCCCTTTAAGGAATATTCCGGGTTCAATACAAGTTAAGCTCAGTTGGCAGCATTTGTGGCATAATATTGATTGCCACAAACATTTATTTTGACTCATCCCTCAAGCACAAATCGAGGTTACTGTGAAACTCTTACAGTTGAAGTCAATGGAGCCAATTTTTGGAGGGTTTAAAGGCAGAAATGTGAAGCTTATATTTTTATAAAAGCAGAAGTAAATTTAACATTAATTCTTCTGTTAAAACTCATGTATTAATTGAGCTGTAAAGTTGTTTAAATAGTCATTTGTAAAGTTGTTTTGCAGTTTCTTTACACAGAAAAGTACACCGTAAGTGATATTTACACACATATTGTTTATGTCTTGTGTCTATACTTTTGAATCGGTGAGAATTTTAACATTCAGAAATTGGTCCCAATTCGCTTCCATTGTAACTCCCTCACTGTAACCCAGATATAGCTTTTAAAAACAAAAAAGGAGAGACGAGTCAAAATAATTTTTTATGGTAATCGATATTATGTATCGAACGCTGTCGACTGAAATTAACTTGTATTGAACCTGGAATATTCATTAAAGATGAAGTGTGATTTTAAATTTTTGCATATTAAACTTGGATAGGATAGAGTATTTATCCTATCCAAGTTTAATATGCAGAGACTACAATAAGTAAATCATTCGTAAGCAATATATATATTACTGCTGCATTGTTGTCACACAGCCAAGCAAAAGAGAACTCTTTTTGTTTTTGTGGCAACTGCACAGAAACATGCATCTGGCAAGTTCTTCAAGGAACGACATTTTCGAAATATAGAGTAGGGATGCACCGATATGGAATTTCTGGACCGATAACTCGCAGCTCATTGTGGCTGATACTGATAATGATATATAAAAAAAAGGTTTTAATTTTTCCTCCTTCAACCTGGAACTGCTTGCTAATTCATTAAAAGCTTCTCATTTTAAAATGGGTGTCATTTTAAGCTTGAAATTCGGACTGCTATTTAAGGTTTGATGGGTGTATCATGAACCATAAATGTGCCAATATTGCAGATGTATGCTGATTAAAATGAGAAATAAATAATAATGCACTTGCATTAATTATGCTGCCCATTTATATAGGTGTTTATGGTAATCCTGGTGACTCGCTCACATAGAGAGAATAATAAACTTCTAACAGCTGTTATAATGCATTAAACCAAAATGAGGCTGTAAACTGCATGAATATTAACCACAAACAAAACAAACCCTCTCTGTACACATTGTGTATTATTAGTGCTAGCAGCTAGACTGTGAGTAAAGCTGTGGTTTGTGTTACGAATGTGCATGCTTGTGCTTATGCAGGTCTCATTCACAGATGTTTGCAACGGCGCTCATCTGTGACAATTCCACTGTATAATCAGTGCTGGGTAGATTACTTGTGAAATGTAATCAGGAACTGATTACAAATGACATGGCAAAAAATGCAATCAGTAACGTAATCTAATAATTACATTTTGGGGCTATCTAATCTGATTACTTTTAGATTACTTTCAGCTAGGACTGAAACCATTAGTCAACGTTATCGACAATAAATAATTATAGACAAACAATTTTTATTATCGAATAGTCGTTTGATCTTATTTAACGTAATGAAATCATATGAAACTCTAATGATGACACGAGCAGCACTGCAGTTCACTCCTGACTGATGAAAGCAAGAATTACACAGATCACAGTCCAGATGAACTCTGTGATCCACATCACCTGAAGCTGATTGGAAAGTTTAAAGTATGATGGAATTATAATGCAAGAATACTACATAAATAAATAAATACAGAAGCACTTTCGTTGTGTATTAAGTGGAGCTGGAGCTGATACTCCGCTGAAGCAAAACTTGTGTGTTGAGCATCTTTAAAGGAAACACCCCGCGTTACATCTTAATGCAGTTATATTTCATGTGTTATACCTTTATTAAAGTTCCAATAATACAGAACAAATCTGTGCGGTCTGCACCTCTTCTATGAGTGGCGTGAATGTCCCGATCTAAGGGGGAGAGATTGAAACTGCACCCCGCTGAGATACATGGGGACACTTGTCCCTCGAGCGCACACGCTTAATGCAGCTAGATTATAACGTGATGGCTCGTGACTTATTGAATCATAATATATATGTCACTGTGTGTTTCTTATCGTGAAGAAAATTGTCAATATGCAGCTTTATTAATAAGAGAGAGTTTATTTTGTGAGTGAAAGATGGATTGAAGTGAACAAAGATGAGACCGGAAGTCTTCGCCCCATGATACACTGCAACAAAATATGTTTATAATTTGTTTTGGCTTGTTTTCCAATAAAAATATCTAAAACTCCTTTAAAACAATGTACATTTACTTTAGGAACTATACTGCAGAAGAAAACATTGAAATCTGAGAATGTTGAAATACAAATATTTGAAAATATCTAAAAATCCTTTAAAAAAGATGCATTCACCTGAGAAGCAGCATTTAAGATATTTAGACTTGCTTTTAGAGAATAGATCTTGAATATGAGTATATTTTGTCTTTAGAAGTATACTATTTCGCAGAAGTATAATCAAGTAAAAAATACACTTATATACAAAATACACTTCCTGTAAAAAAAATTAAGCCAGCACAACAACACATCTTTGTACCAATTTCCCCTAGCTTTTTCTTATAGCAGTTATAACTTGCATGACTTTCTTCTGCAAGATGCACACAAAGAGATTTTCATAGATTTAAGATGTTCAATGGAGTTCAAAACATTCAAGATCCAAAAAGTATATAATGGTAATCCATAAGACTCCAATTCAATTCAATTCAATTCAATTCAATTCAATTTTATTTGTATAGCGCCTTTCACAACACACATCGTTTCAAAGCAGCTTCACAGAACATCAGCATTAACAGACGACAAAAACTGCAACGTCCATAAAGTCGATTAATCATCATTGTGTAATTTAGACAAAATTTGATTTTAATGGTTTAAAAATAATTAAATGATAATTATATTAACTCTTTCCCTTCCAAACACGGAATTTTCCGGGTTTTATGAAAAAGCTTCCGCCAAACACGGAATTTTCCTGGTATCCGTGTTTTAGGTGGAATACTGGTAAGAAAGACCACGACGCATGTTTTGAAAGAGTACGCAACTCTTTGATCAAAGAAACAGACTGCGATCGTCTTAAACGTAAGTGGAGTTTTGAGAATGTAGCTCAAAATGTAGACAGAAATGCCTTTTTCTCAGCTTTTTGTCCGAAATGTTGTTTTTGACAAAGCCTACCTTTAATGCCTTAATGGCATTAAAAATAACAAATGAAGATCAAATAAAATCGTTTTTTATTTGCCTAAAAGCAGAGGCTCAGATCTTTATTTTGATATATAGCATCTTCATATATTCATGGAATTAAATATTCTGCGGGCCATTAAATTTTTGCGAAAATCGTCAAAAACCCTGGCGGTGGCTGGCAACTTTTTTTTTAAAACGCTGGCGGGGAAAGAGTTAATAACCCCAGTGAGCAAGCCGTAGGCGACTGTGGCAAGGAACACAAAACTCCATAAGATGTAGATTAATGGAGAAAAATAACCTTGGGAGAAACCGGACTCACTGTGGGGGCCAGTTCCCCTCTGGCTAACATTATGAATGTAATGTAAATATTAATTATTTATAGGTAAAATCATGGTTTAAAATTATTAAACTAAGTGTTAAGGTGTCAGTGAGTAAAAATCGATTGTGTTTGAACTGTAAGATTAATGACCAAAGTCTTTGAAGTCCATCTAGATTAATTGTAGAGGTTCACATAGATGCAAGTGTCCCTGTCAATTGGCCGACGAAGGCTTTTGTGGGCAATAGTTAGTCTATGCTGCTTAATCCATGTCTTCTGAAGCAATACGATTGGTTTGGCTGAGAAACAGACCAAAATGTAAAGTCTTGACATCCAAACATATCACCTCAGAAGAAAGGGATTAAACCACTCAAATGTTGGATCCCTTTGACTTTCACTGTATCGATATAGTAAATACATCATCTACATCTATGAGAATGTCTTTCAATTAAAGCCATGCAAGTTTGAGACGACTTAAGAGCAAGTAAATGATGAGAAAGAAATATCATTTTTGGGTTAACAATACCTTTTAAATATTTCCCGCAAATGAACCAACCCACAAAACGCTGTAACTTTTGAATAAAACATCAAAGGATTTAAATAATAATTAATTTAATGGTCCAAAAGTCATATTTAGGAAGCATAAATGTATCCACACGACTCCAGACGATCATCATTAAACTGTATTAACTTTTAAGTATCGTTTTCAAGTTAAAAACTTTTTAATGATCTATGTATCTATCGATTTGCTTCAGAAGACATTAATTGATCGACTGGAGTCGTGTGGATACTTTTATGCTTCCTAAATATGACTTTTGGACCATCAAACAGACATTCACTTGCATTGTCTGGACAAAAAGAGCTGAAATGTTCTTATAAAAATCTACATTTAAGTTCTGCTGAAGAAGAAAAGATGTACACATCTGGGATGGCTTAAATGCGAGTAAATCGTGAGAGAATTTACATTTTTGGGTGAACAAATCCTTTAAGACTACGCTATTAAAATATAACATCGCAGTAAAATGGTTTCACAAAACACTGCCACAACTTAATATAAAACATCGTTTGACAGAACAGCAGCGTTCAGGAGGAACGCAAGATCTGTGTTTCCCTTTCAAAATCATAAGGATGTCTATAAAAAATATAGGTGCTCCCATCCGTGATTTATGTATGACTGAACAACAGTACTGCATCTCTAAAAGTAAGGGACTGAACTATATTGGTGCACTTCTCTCCCTATCCCACAAAGGCGCATCGAGAAGTCCAAAGAGTACAATGAAAACCATGGGAAAGTCAGATAGGTCCTCCATGAAAAACGTTACCTCTGGAATGATAGCAAAGTTTAGACATGTCTGCTTCACTGCCTGTGATATGTCATCCTCCATCACTTCAAGATGTTCAGTTTCCATCCTCTGGTTTCGGTCTCCTCTAAATTTGTTTCCTAAGAATTATATTTAATGAGAAATGATTGTGCGTGGTTGTGTAAATGTAAAATCAAATCTCAAATAGACTCGTGTAAACAAAACATGGCTTGATGTTGTGTGCTAACCTGAAGCTTACTAATCTTAAACACTCAAGGAAAATAGCCACATGGAAACCAAGTCAGTGCACAAACTAAATAGAACCGCAAATTTGTTAAGAGTGGTGGTCAACGAAAAATTGGCATGAACTTTCAAATATGTAAACAAAAATAAATATTACAAAAATATATTGAAGAGGTCAATGTCTTACAATAAAATAACCAGTGAGTTTGTAGACATTTATAGGTTTCCTAAATTAACAAGCATTAAAGGGCTTTCAAAATAAAGTTAAAAACTCACCAGACAGGTGTTTGATGTTGCATCACGGTCCCTGAGGTACAAAGGGAGTCCCCGTAGAGCAGTAGCAAATCTTTGAGATAAGATGTCTGTTGTCTGTAGAAGAAGAAAATAAATCATTTCCTCACAGATCAAAGTCTCATTTTAAAATATATTAGGGATGAGCAAAAGGTCAAAAATTAAGGGCGGCTCTGGCAAAATTGCCTCCAAAGGTGACAAAATGACTGCAAAATTCAAAATGTTGAATGAATGAATTCCTTTTCTTATTTGTAACATCTAATGTAGTTCATATTTTATTCACAGCAGTTATACGTATTCTAGCATAAAATATTGATGTTGAGATTATGTTGATTTCATTTTATGGATTAGAGGTAATATATTCTCAAACAACTTTTTCAAAAGATTTACAGAAAACAACTCATTCTATAATGTTCACAAGTTTAGGAACCATACCATCAAGTTTGTCCCAGATAAGTTTCATCTCATCTACAGTACAAAGTCTGTACTCTTTGCACGAAACATTTTGATGAGGCTTTTGCTATGTTTAAGATGTCATAAAGGCTCTTTTGAGGTCCACACATGGAATTCTTTTGAACTCCGCAAAGACCTTATGGAGTGAAAGAGAAATGAAGTAAGTCTATAAACTTACAAGCCTATAAACAATCCAGACAAACCATGTATAGACGATTCATGTAGCTTACTTGCTCCTCCAAAAAGAGGACAGGTCACATTTCTTTGATGACAGAGACCAAGGGCTGCTCATTTACAATTTATTTTCTACTTTGAGAGAATGTTTTGTGTGTGTGTGTGCGTTCAGTATAGAACTGTTCAGCCGTGACGTCAATTTGTAGGCAAACCCAGTCCAATTCTCAATGGGTTCCCTCTGGATTTTCCTATGGGTTTTTATAATGGGGTTTCTGAACTGGTTTAAAATAAGGTCTGTGGTAAACAGTACTTGACGATAAGTGGACGTTTTTATTTTACAACATAAATTACACCATCATATCTTAAACGTGAATTTTGAAGCCGCAGTGTGTTTTCTTTTTCAATAAAGTGTGCAAATCAGTACGACATAAATTACACTCGGTCATAACTCAAATGTTCATTTTTATGTTTAGAACTAAACGTCCATGTTTGTCAAGTAATGTTTACCACAGACCTTATTTTACTAATAAGTTCAAAAATGATAAAAACCCATAGGAAAATCCAGAAGAAACCCATGGTGAATTCTCTTCCATGTTTTTTGGCCTACAAGCTGAACAGCTCTATTGTGAGATCCATGTTCCTTTTCTTGACTTAAAGCTCAATCTGGTCCCTTTCATACTCCAGTGCAGCAGCATCCACACCAACAGGACGATTTTACACCTGGTGTATGTAAAGTGCAGGCACACTCCGGTTACAGACACTGCAATAGTACATGCCAGAGTGCCAGAGCTTGAACCTGTAGTGTCTCTGCAGCTGATATTCAGTACCTAAAGAACACTGCATGAAAAATGCTCTCAAGGTAGATCTGAAGGATAAAATACACAAATGTGAATGGTCAGGTTGATCAAAGGCCAAAAATTAATTAACTTCAATTATTAACAATATACTGCTGTTGCTTTGTTAATATGTAATCATGTAATCTAATTAAAGTAACTAGTCTGATTATGAGTATTTTAAAATGTAATATAATCCAATTACAAGTACTTAGTTTTAGTAATTTGATTACATATTCTAGATTACATGGAATCTGTTATTACAGAATGGTGTATAACTTATTAAATGTGCCGTTTAGGTTGTGTTTGGACTTATCACAGTGCTGCGATGCAAGTAATGATGTGCTATTTCCCACATTCTGTTTATGTTTCATAAAGTAATATGCGAAAATGATAGCCCCCATGTAACATACATGCATGTTTGTCATGTTTCGTTTATTGCCTCATGAAACAAATGGAATATGGGAAATGCCATTGTCTCATAAATTCTCAATGTAATTGCTAGCATTTGTGGCATAATATCATTTACCACAAAAATGTATTTCGACCCCAAGTTATTCCTCACCATTTTAATTGAATTATTATTTAATTTCAGTTATTCCAATTAAGTTAAGCAAGATTTGCAGTTACAGTAATTACTTGGATTGAGAGTCTGGCCAGAGTCTGGTGGGTCAAAAGGCTGATGGGTTTTACAAAAAAAATATTCAGTAGAATATTATTAATAGACCGTCGTGAGAGTAGTTGGATCTTGAATGAGAGTAGTTTTACCCTACTGATGATGTGTTGTTGCAATAGTAATCCTGCTCTGTACAAGAGGAACCGCAGGTTCAGACATTTGGTGCGTGTGCTTGGCTGAGGAGCCACTGGTGCGAAGCTACCATCTGTGGGATTATGACTGAACGCCTCTAAGTCAGAATCCCCCCTAAACGTAATGATACCGCAGTGCCGCACGACTCCGATTGGCCCGTGATAGCTGGCCCGCGAGGACCCGGCGAGGAGAGCCCTTCGAGACGGGCTTAGTGCGCGGTCGAACGAGTGCCGCCCCTCACCCATCATGCACTGCAAGTTTGTGGAGAACCTGGTGCTAAATGACTCGTAGATGACCTGATGACGGTCACTGAAGTTGAAAGATAAGTTAAAACTTTACATAGACAATGTCAGTAAATTTTGTTGACTCTAGTTTCATGGTTACACACATAATGTTTAAATCTTGTGGCTATTATTTCAAAATGCTTTATCTTGATGTTTAGAACGTTGCCCTATTTACTTTCATTGCAAGTGCATGACTGTTACCATGATTTTTACTGTATAAAAAATGAAAAAGTGGGATGAGAAGAAATAATTTTTCTGTGGTACATTGGACATTATGGACAATATCCCACAAGAAGGCGACTCCATAAAATGTCTTTCCACAACTGATGGCACGTTATTCAGTAAACAAGGCTGGAGTTGAAATCTTAATTAACAGACAGTGGTTTGAATGATTTGTAAGTGTAGATTGCAACATTTGAGTTGCACCTGGGCAATAAAACATCTGGATTTTGGATCTGACAAATGGCTCATATCTCCATGTCTGTGAGTTACCAAAACCCCAACATGATAAAACACAACACGCATGCCTCTCGCATTGTATGACGTCATCGACAACTAGTTGTCCAGTGCGGTTCCGTTCACAAGGCACAGGTTTGCTGTGCCAATGCAGGACTGACAACCGTGTTCTGCTGCTGTGTGAACATGCCCAAAGAGTCTCTAAAGTTAACAGAGTTCCTTTGAAATGATTCATGCTCAGATGTGAATGTTGAACAAAATAGGAAATCCTTTTTCCCAGCACACAGCCACACTTGAGGTATGTTCACCTTTAACCTCTGTCAGTCACGAGATCGGCACTCTGTCCCTGAGCTCAGACTCAGAATGACTGGATTTTTCTGGAATATCTCAGAGCTTTAGGGTTCAGAGCAGATCACAGAACCGTTTCAAAAAGCATCTCTGGAAGAGTCCCTTATAGTTGAACACTCTTGCAGAGAACTAACTTACTAAAGTGTCAAAGTGAGATTGATTACATTGTGATATTGAGGGGTGGTATATTGATTTGTCAGAGATGTCTCATAGCAACCAACTGATATACAATGCTGCAGTGCTATATTTATGATAATCAAGAGAGCGTGTAATTAAGTATGATTTAAACACCTGTCTCTGCAAAACATTTGCTAAACATGTTTCATTATCATTTATTTAAAGATCTTTGACTCGATAATGGACATTATTGAATAAAAGTTTGTCACTGACTGTAAACCTCCCTGCCCTGGGTGCCGACATGTTTGTGTGATGTAACGCACACCTGCATCTTGACGAAATGGGTGTTGAATATTTCCAAGTTAGAAGTCCAACATAAAGTGTCATTCCACTGCACTTTCCCCAGTTGAAATGTGGAAATGTGGAATGGAACACTTCATGAATCATCACAGCAACAACAATATGGAGCATCACATCTTTCACCACCGGAGCAAACACTTGGGAACACACAGACACCAGCCATGTGGCAGTGGATCCACTTCAATGAGGCAGTGCATATACAGCAGTCGAGTGTTTCAAACCGCTAGAGAGAGCGCAGCTAAATGAAACTGAATGCTGCATCTTCAAAACAGAACTTCAACTTAACACGGATATTGAAAATGCAATGGTTATGGTTTCTCCTGGTAAGCCAACCTCGATTTGAAAACAGACAGTTCAGACAGTTGCTAAAAACGACGGTAACCTCAAGGAAGAACAGACAGATGCGCGTTGTGCACATTCTTTCATTGAGTTGGGCAGCGAATATTCACATAAAAACAAAATATGATGTTTATAGTTTGATTATGCAATCAGATTATTTTATGACAACATATAATAAAGAATAGATGATGCACAGGAACAACAAGATGCAGTGCAGCAGCCAAATACATTTGTCAGATGTTATTATATATACAATTATGTACATGTAATTTCCCATCGATTACTCGCGTAGACAAAATGCCCATCCCTCAAACCTGCAAACTCAACAACGGCAATTTGTTCATGCTTGAAGTACAAAAACCTTCGTAATTTTTATGTTTGGTGACTAGATTCACAATTTTGTACTGCCACCTGCACTGCATCGACATGTCTTTTAGTACTTAGTAAATTTTATATAACCCCCTTGTGGTATCTCAAAGCTATTACACCAGACTATATTAAATGGAAGAACAACTGACAGTGAATGGGAAAGCACACAAATTAGGCTTCTAATGTAAATGTCAGCTAATGCTAACATATCGTTGTCTCAAAAACATATTGAGAAAATAACATGGCGATAAATAATATATTGTGACATTCCTAATTGTTTTATCATTTAAACTGTGTGAAATATTTTGCTTAATGTGTACTTATGCTATCTTTCTTTAAAATAAATGCACTTGGTTTCATATTTTGATATATGAATTAGGGATTCACCAATAAAAAAAATGTCTCTTCCGAAACCTGAAATCTCAGTATCGGCCGATCCGATACCAACGTTGTTTGTTTACTTAATCAGTTAGAATATCTATGCCTCACTGTGTGAAACTGATTGGGGGGACTCTTTTATATAGATTAGAAACACAAATCTCGAACTACACATTATTTCATTTAAAAAAATATATTAATAACAGCAATAGCATTAGTAATAATAGTAACAATAATAAAACGTATTTGAATTTTATTATGCAATAGTAACAGGGACTGATTACCAATGGAGCCAGTGCCCAGGGGCCTTGACTACCAGGGGGCCCTTGATTGTCTGGGGGGGGTTACTGGGCTTTAAGGTTGCGCAATGTAGTTTGATGCCCCCCCCCCCGCTCGAAAAACCTTTTTGGCATTAACAACAAACGAAACCCCGAAATCAACAATTGGAGGGGGGCCCTGGGAGATAATTGGTCGCAGGGTCTTTGCAAGTCATAATCCATCCTGAATAGTAATGCATTTCTGTTGTCATTTCTATACTTTAAACCCCTCAGGCTTTTATTATGACAGAACATTCCAAGAAGACAGTGAGTCTTTTTGTGGGCTAGTTCACAGTTGTTTAATATGCTTTTTATTACAAATCTGGTCAATAGCTTCTCTGGTTCCGATGTCAATGCATGTTATAAGCGAACCGAAATATCTGTCTGAGATGTTCTATGTGTGTCATGCTCACATACTGTATTGCACTCTGCTTTGAGAGCAGAAAACATTAGCACGTCATCAGCCCGCGCGTGCCGTGTATGCGCGTGTGTGTACGCGTGAGACAGCAGAGCACTGATCGTTTACTGAAGATGCTGTGCATTACTATATTTATTAAACAAAGCCCTAATATTGAACTTGAATATGACTTAACCTCAGTGATGGTTTAGTTCCAAGATAAAAGATGATTTAATGTTAGTAATTTAGATGTGCCAACAATCATAAATCAAAGAAGAATTATATTTTAGGATTATTGTTAGGTGAAAATGAGGATCTACTCTGCCAGTGTCACTCGGTCACCAAATGGAAGTTCCTTTAAAAAAACTAATCTATGTAAACTGGGACAGATAATGGACAATATTGTGTTGTGTCACTGCAATTTTAATTTTGAGAACATTTTATATGTGACTTAGGTGTCCAAATACCTTTTGGGGCAACTGTATGTGCTGGAAATAAAAACTGTTTCAGGAACAGCTCTGTGACACTGGGGTATTTTTAGAACACCGTTTCAGGTCGTTGTAGACAGTATTGAGGGTTATAAACACCTGTCTCTCTCCATCTTCATTCTGTCTCTTGAGGACTACGTTGCTGTTGTGTTTTTGGATGTGCTTGAGAAAACAGTTGCTGACTCTGACAGAGCTGTTTTTTCCCCTGTCTCTCCTGTTATCTGTCTCTCTCTCTCTCTCCGTCTGCCTCTTTCTGTCTCGTTTGGAGCTGTGTGGGTGGAATCCCATTATAGCACAAACCACTATCCGCGCGCACGCACACACACACACACACACACGCACACACTGTTGATTCTTCATTTGTATATTTGTTCTTTTTACGCCTCACAAAGCTTTCTGTCTGTGCTATGCAGACTTTCAGAATGCATCCTTCAACTAGTGAATTTGATTCCAGAAGTGCTGTAAAAAGTGCTGCAAAGCTTCCTGCCACTAGCTTCACATAATATTGTCTTTTAATTTGCTTTCTTTATCATTATTTTACACTAACTGCTTTGTCGTACACCTCATTGACTGAATTTAACTGCTGAATAAACTAGTTTCTCTTTTCTCAGAATAGAGCATCACAGTCTGGTTGCAGAAGTAAACGTCCCATTCATTTTCACAAATTATCATTTTTAATGATAACTTATAACCTGTAAAGACAGACCTATCGTGAGCTGTGAGGTTGATAACCAATGGTATACTGTATGCCACTAAAATAAAGTCTATTTAAAGATTAATTGTGAAATTTCAGATGAAGAACTACACTACCCATGATCCTGAGGGGAAAATCCACATGACACAAACAAGTCGCTCTCCCTGCACCTTTAAACTGCTTATATAAATGATTATTTTGCAGTAAACTCCAAATATACTATGTTTTTATACTTGATCAATTTTAAATCAATAGTTTTAAATTGTTCCTTCATTTATAATTTGATTCCGTCATTCGCAATGCTTCATGGGATTGTAGTTCATTTCCTCATAAAATAATATAAGTACACATTCTTGTACCTTTTGTCTGATTTTCAAAGTGTATTTTTGCTTCAAATCAAAGTTTGTAATTATGCGAGTGACATCAGAACTGGTTGGTTTTGTTCTTGGTTAAGAATTCTTTATGAAGGATTTTATGAAATCCTAATGGAAAGAATGAATTGCCCTTAGAAAATGAATGAATTTAATTACTTGGAAAAAAAATTATATATATATATATATATATATATATATAATTTATTGTGGGGCATCAGAAAATGGTTTGAGTTCCAGGGCTGAGAATGAATGTTATCAGTAACATTGCTAACACTGTTCTATATTATAGAGAAATACTAAACTGTAATAATGAGCCTTTAAAATATACATTTTACAAGCGCACGCACGAAGCGAGCCGCAGCAGTAATGATTCTGAATGTGTCGGAAAAACCAGCAAGAGACTGTCTGAACATTGATTTTATAAACAGAAATGCACATTAGAGTTGTGTCGACAGACGATGATCTCAGGATCACTGATGGTCAGAGTGATCAATGATATTTGGCTTCCATTAATGTATTAAATTATTATTATGATTATTATTAGGCTATTATTATGATAACATATATATATTACAAATAATTTGCACAGACTCACGACACCGCTTCTCTCCTCCACTGGAACTGGCTGAACAGTAAACGTAAAGTTGAATATAAAACTCAACATAAAACAAACACACACACACACACATGCAGCGCAGTCGTGTGCATATTTCGCTCTCGAGAACTGGTGTCTCCGGCCCGCCTTTATCTTGCTCTCCCACTGATCATCTGATTCATTGCCTGCTATGCACCCTCACGGCCCGGCCACGCCCTCCTCCTCCTCATCACACTCTGTTTTACAGATTAACCAGTACCGATAGTTACTTTTTGGAACTATCGTTATCTGAAAAAATATATTGCGATAGTGATGGATTGTTTTCATTTTTTTATCAATAAACCTCATCTGGAATATATTCATATAAAACTCTTCATCTGGTGAATCTAATGGCAATGAAAAGCTTCATTTGGTAAATATCTGCATATAGAGCATTTAACTGGTGTATTATTTTAGTAAAAAGTCCAGCGTTATGCACCATATCTTCATTTCTCTGATTATTATTGGATATTATATATTATTGGTTGTTATACATTTTTGGTTGCACAATAAACTGCTTTAGGGATTTTATATATTTTTCAACCTCAATACCTATGCCCTTCATGGTAAAGAAAGAATAAGATATTTTTTTATTCTTCAATAAATTGATTTGAAAAATCTATCGGTCGATTAATCTGTTATCTGCTGATGTTATTGTATTGGCAAAATCCACTATTGGTCGACCTCCACTTGAGTACATACTGAAAATGAATCTAACCAGTTGGCATGCTGTGTGATGTCACATGTGCACTGGTGTAATGGCAGCTTGGTATTCCCACCAGTATAACAGATGCCAACATTTTCTTAAAATTCTTGGATATTAGTGCTGAAACGATCAGTCGACAATTGTCGACAGAAATCTTTGTTGTCGAATAGTCGTCTGATTTTATTGAACACAACATGAGATCTTTTGAAATGCTAATGATGACGCAGGAGAGCAGCACTTCAGCTTGCACTTGATTGAGTAGAGGAAGAAATAACAGCTCACAGTCCAGACACACTCCAAACTTTCCAAACAAAAATGCAAAATAAGTAAATACAGAAGCAGTGTCATTGTGAAAAAAAGCAGAGCCATACCTGGTGTTCCGCTTGAGCAAAATTTGCTTGGTCAGAGCGTCTAAAAAGGAAACACTGCACAGTTATCTACAGGGCTGGACTGGTAATCTGGCATACCGGGCATTTTCCCGGTGGGCCGACGCACACGCCGAACTGCTCAACAGTTGGGCCAGTTGCAATGTAAAATCCCGGGCCGATTTCTCTTCACAGTCCAGCCCTGGTTATATACTGTATTTAATGCATCCTTTATTAAAGTTCAAATAATAAGGAAGCGGGCTGTATAAATAAGCACAACTCCAAACTGGCATTTGTCTGTGTGGTCCGAGCCGCTTATGAGTCTCAAGAAAAACCGCATGAGAGAGTTTCAAACATCTCGTGGCTGATACACTGTCTCGCGCGGAGACGCTCATCACTGACACGCTGCAGCTAGATTGGGTTTATAGTGATTGCTTTTGAATTATAATATGAGTGTCATGCGTGTATCTTATGCTGAAGAAAATCGGCCATACACAGCTCTATAAAGAAAGAGTTGTTTTTTTGTGGGATAAAGATGGATCGAAATCAAGTGAACAAAAAGTGAGAGGGTGTAGTCTTAGCCCATTATACAATGCAAAAAATATGTTTTTCATTTGTCTTTTTTGGTTTGTTTTCCAATATAAATATTTAAATCTCCTTATGTACATTTTCATTAGCAGCTATACTATAGAACAAAAAATTGTTATTGGAGAATTTTGAATATAATATTTAATTAATTTTAATATTGAAATATTTGAAAATATTGAAAAATCCTTAAAACAAGATACATTTACATGAGAAGCAGCATATAAGATATTTGGAATTGCTTTTAGAGCAAATATCTTGAATAGGAGTATATTATTTCTTTACCGCACTGACAGAAGTATGAATAAGGAAAAAATACACTTATATTCTGTTAAAGCAAGTCTAAATATCTTATGTTGCTTCTCAATTATATGTATCTTGTTTTAAGCATTTGTTTTGACAATTTGAAATGGAAAACAAGAGAAACATTTGAAAACAATACGAGTTTTGCAGTGAAATGTTTAAAGAAACCCTTTAATTCAGTGAATGTCATTAAGAGGTATTTTGAAAAGATGATTTTGTCCTCTTTATTGTTAGTAAGCACGTTTAATACAACCTTTTTAAGTCAAGATACAAGCTGAATAATCGGTTAAGAGCTGATGATTAATCATTGCAATAATTGCCGAAGAATAGTCGATTGTAAAAAAAATAAATAAAATTAATAATAATCGTTAGTTGCAGTCTATTGGATATATTTCCAGCAGTATTTTGTGGTCATAACAAAAAAAAACACACACTCTCTCTCTTAACTAATTTCTTGCTGCTGCATCTGACCATATGACCTGAAACAGCTGCTACTAACTGCATAACAGCTAATAGCATTCATTTGAATGAGGAATTCAAGCTCACTAATAAACGAGACAGGAGGGAATGAGATGTATGATTGTAATAATGAGTTTGCTGACACGCTCTGATCCCCTGTGAGTCTGGTACACAGGAGACTGTGTTACCAACACGAGCGCTGCTGAGCTCTCGTAGTAACAGAGGGGTGTTTATTCAGACTGGAGGCTGACATAGATCACCAATACACACACACACACACACACACACACACGCGCAGACAGTAATTTTCTGCTTCATTAGTGTATAGGTTCCCTTAGGTTAAGGGGTTTGTTCACTAACCTCATGTATGATAATAGAAATAGTAATGCTTGTCTTGGCAAACTCCACTATCAGCAAGATGTTTCAAAGTCTGTTCCACTCAAGCACTGTGTCTGAACCATTAGCTGCTTAACCACATTATTGACTCAGGATCAGGTGTCAGAGATTGCATAAATATGATTTAAATGATGCATACTTCCTGTAGGTCAGCCTAATGGGCCAAACTGACTCCATTAAAGAGAATAGAAGATTTGAATGACTAATCACTTAGTGAAATTTGCTATCAAGTAGGCGATGGGTAGGGAAAATATAATGGTCTGTTCAAAATGAAATAATTGTGTACTACACAGTATACTGTAAACCACCTACTATTTAAAAAAAATATTTGAAACGACTCATTATGCAAATATAACCTTTTACCTTTTCTGCAGCATAAAGTATGTATACTGTAAACTGTATGTTAATATTGTGTATAGGTATGTCGCAATTATTAAATAGTCATCTAATTGCGGTTATTTGAGATATTGAGAATTAATTTCACTTAAAATTCCAAACACATTTTAATGCCCAAACAAGGGAATTTTAAGTGAATGTATAAATGACATCAACGGCATGCTTGTATATCATTCAGTTGAGCTGTACATCAGACGTCAATCAGAGCAAGTGCTCTGATGTGAGCGCCATCAGCAGAGGCTCCTGCCAAACTCCAAAATATACGTGAACAAATGTAAACTTTGATAGTGAATGCAAACGCTTCGACTTCACTTTAATTGAATGAACCTGTAATGGCAAATGTTCTTGGTCATTGTAGGTTCATACAAACATACAACAGCGTAAATGTAAAATTGACCAAAACTAAAGTTTACCAAAAAGAGAGAAATTTAAGGATATAGAAATGTCATTTCTGCCATGTCATTTATAGACTTTTAAAGCCTTAAAGGAAATAAAATGTCCTTATTTTATTATTTGATTTATAGATTTGAAGTTAAAAATGAAAAAAATACATCTTAAGGTGTATGAAGCACAATTTATATGACAGTTAATCGTGAAAGCCCTAATTAACCAGTCATCATAATCGCAATTATTTGTTTGACAATTCATCGTCAGCCAAACTTTATAATCATGACAGCCCTATTTGTGTATGCAGGCATGCATGGAATACCCCGATGACAAATGTGCCATAATGTGTGTTGTATTACAAATCACACTGTGGAATACGGTATCCTTAATGCAAAGAACTGGAAATAATTACAGCTGTGATATTTATGAATATCTACCATTTTAACATCCATAAGAATTTGTAAGAATTTCGTCTGGTTATTTAATAATAGGCAGTATACAGTGTATAATTTGCAGTAATCAGTGTTTGAACTTTTTGTAGCCCGATCAAATAATTGAGTCCACACAGGTAAGGTGAGAACATCACAGGTAATATTATGTCTGGTCACACATGAAATGGAAGATCAAGTCAAGTGCATTTCATTGTAGATACAGCACAGTTATATATTGCACATTTTGCCAAACATCCAGTTACTCCAGAATAACAGAAAACTGTGGGCAGTGTACATACTGTATAATTCAAAATTAGTAATAGCAGTATATTATTAAGCTAGTCCAAACATAGCCCAACTCTCTATTATACATTTTACTCAATAATTATGTAGACTTCAAAGTGTGTTTTGGTTATGATGCAATAATAGATGGGTTACGTCTACGATAGATTACGTCTGCAGCGTAAGTGGCGGCGGTTGTTATTGCACCCCATGCTGGGTGTTTTCGAAAGGACTAATGACTAAAACCCATTAGCACAATCATCAGACGCCATGAATGATTGGAGAGTGCAGTTGTTTGTCACCCAGTTTGACTCCTGCATGCTTTTAGAATCTGAGTGACTGACCGAAATAAATATTGAAACGAGAGAGTGGGGAGATGTTTTACACATACACACACATGTTGTTTCAAAGCCGTCTGACTTTCTTCTGGTTCTTCCAATAGGTGAATTTAAGGATGTTCTTGTCGCTCTTTAACATATGAGTGTGAATGGGGGCGGGATCTGTTGAGCTCCACAATGACAAAAATTCCTACAAAATTAACCCATATAACTCTTGTGCTGTATTTTTTTTTTTTTGATTAAAATTTTTGATTCATAATCATAACAAAATAAAAACGCAACATATATACATTGAAACAACATTTAACCCCTCCCCAATCACCAACACCACCCTAACCCCCAATGAACACCCCTGTGGTCACAAATACACACACAGAAAGACAAACAAAACAATAAAAAAACAATCATATACATATATATATATATATATATATATATATATATATATATATATATATATATATATATATATATATATATAAAATTAAAAATAAACATCTCTCTCCAAAGCCCCTCCCAGAGAGTCCCCCAAAAACAAGTAATTTCCCCACTTCCTGTCAAACAAATTCTGAACCCCAGCCTTCTGCTTGAACAGTCCTCAAAAGCAGCCACCCTCCCCATCTCTACACACCACTCTGGAAATGAGGACACACTATCCCACTTCCATCCCCTTAAAATAATTTGCCTGCCAAACATAATGCTGGTCAGAACCCATGTTTTCTGTTTAACCTCAAAATATATGACCTCCCCATCGCCCAGTCTGGGGCAGAGTGAAATTAGAGTGCCCAAAATGCCACAAAAAGCTCTGAACCTTCAACCAAAATTCCTGGATCTTAACCCCCCTATTGATGAATACTAGTCCACACTCCCTCCTCCAGTACCAAATTAAAATATTTCTCCCATAAGCTTTGAGAGAAGTAGAAGCTCCGTCCGCCAGACTCTGAATTAGCAGGGAGTAATACACTGATGCCTCATGGCCTTTTCCAAATGAAGTAATCACCTCTCCCAGAGTATCTGCCACTTTTAATACATCATTTTGGGTTCCGCCATATGCTCTGGGCAATATTTAAATAAATGTCCGAATTAAACACACTTGACACATTTGTACATACCGATTGCAAATGCGAGATAATAGGGTGTAACTTAACTTCACCGATTAGTTTGATAGAATGGCTTTGCAATGGCAAAATAGGGGCAAGAACTTCTTATGTAAATATTAAATTGTAATCTAGGACGCTTACCATTCCAAATGAAGGACTTCGCCTTTGCTCAATACTTTATTGAAGCACCAATATCAGCCTCAAGTCTTTTTGTGTATGATGCTGCAAGCTTGACACACCTATTTTTGGGTAGTTTCTCCCGTCATCTTTGCAGGACCTCTCAAGCTCCATCAGGTTGGATGGGGAGCATCAGTGCACAGCCATTTTCAGATCTCACCAGAGATGTTCAATCAGGTTCAAGTCTGGGCTCTGGCTGGGCCACACAAGGACATTCACAGAGTTGTCCCGTAGCCACTACTTTGTTATCTTGGCTGTGTGCTTAGGGTCGTTGTCCTGTTGGAAGATGAACCTTCACACCAGTCTGAGGTCCAGAGCAGGTTTTCATCAAGGATGTCTCTGTGCATTGCTGCATTCATCTTTCCCTTGATCATGACTAGTCTCCCAGTTCCTGCTGCTGAAAAACATCCCCACAGCATGATGCTGCCACCACCATGCTTCACTGTAGGGATGGCATTGGCCATGTGATGAGCAGTGCTTGGTTTCCTACAGACATGATGCTTGCCATTCAGGCCAAAGTGTTCAATCTTTGTTTGTTTCTCATGGTCGGAGAGTCCTTCAGGTGCCTTTTGGCAAACTCCAGACGGGCTATCATATGCCTTTTACTGAGGAGTGACTTCTGTTTGATCACTCTACCATACTAGCCTGATTGGTGGAGTGCTGCAGAGATGGTTGTTCTTCTGGAAGGTTCTCCTCTCTCCACAGAGAAATGCTGGAGCTCTGTCGGAGTGACCATTGGGTTTTTGGTCACCTCCCTGACTAAGGCCCTTCTCCCCCGATCGCTCAGTTTGGCCAGGCGGCCAGCTCTAGGAAGAGACCTGGTGGTTCCAAACTTCCATTTATGGATGATGGAGGCCACTTTGCTCATTGGGACCTTCAATGCTGCAGAAATGTTTCTCTACCCTTCCCCAGATCTGTGCCTCGATACAATCCTGTCTCGGAGGTCTACAGACAATTCCTTGGACTTCATGGCTTGGTTTGTGCTCTGACATGCACTATTAACTGTGGGACCTTATATAGACAGGTGTGTGCCTTTCCTAATCATGTCCAATCAACTGAATTTTCCACAGGTGGACTCCTTTGGTAGGTACATCTCAAGGATGATCAGTGGAACAGGATGCACCTGAGCTAAATTTTGAGTGTCATGGCAAAGGCTGTGAATACATATGTACATGTGTTTTTTATTTTTAATAAATTTGCAAAGATTTCAAACAAACTTCTTTCACTTTGTCATAATGTTTTTTTTGTGTTTTGTTTTTTAGAATTTTGAGGAATATAATGAATTTATTCCATTTTGGAATAAGGCTGTAACATAACAAAATGTGGAAAAAGTGAGGCGCTGTGTATATTTTCCGGATGCACTGTATCCATTTGTTTGTACTGCCTATACCGCGTGTCTATAAAGTATCTTAATCCATCCAATGAAGTGTCTTTTTAAGATTTTGGAAATATACAGGAACAATCTCATTCTCTAATATGTCAAACACCATTTCGCTGTCAAAAGAGATGGCCGAAACCGGAGTCTGATCATTCGCCACACAATATTGATGAAACTCCTAATGTTATCAGAAGAGTTGCGGGCCAGAATAAACTTCACCTGATCTATATGACTAAGGGGGCTTTCACACTTGGTTCGATTGCCTGTTCCGAACCCGAGTTCGATTGCTCCCCCTGCCCCCGATGGACTGTGTTCACATTATATATTTGTATCCGAACCGCGGTACGCTTGCGTCATGAAGCTGCAGCTGGTGCGTAATCGTGTTGCTTGATAACCGCGAAATGAAAAGGCGTCAAAATTCAATGAATAGACTTGCCCGGTTCACATTTGTTCTTCTTTTTTTTAAACTTTGGTTTTGTTTTCAACATCAAGATACAGAAACACACTTGCGTCTGTCTGCCGCAAAAATACTGAAATCGTTCAAAAGACAGCGGGCTGTCCGCCGAAGACAATTTTTGCGAAGGCAAGCAGAAATCATCTCTCTGCTTGCAGTGCATGTGCGTCAATCCCGCTTTTCGTCAAGGTAAGTGTATACACACGCACGCACGCACGAAAGTAAACCCTTTCCGCTCATTTTGAAAGTGACGCGTGTGAGACTGACGACCACATTATACGTCATCAATAGTGGTTCACTTCCGCGGTTTGGTTCGATTGCGTTCATATCAGCAGTGAACCGTACTGGAGTTCACATGAACCGTACCCCAGACCACCTTTTTAAGCGGACTCGAGTACGGTTCACGGGTGCGCACCCGAGTTCGGAAGACAGCGTTCACATCATCCAAACGAACCGAACTCTGACGTCATTCGAACCGGGGTGCACACCAAAAGTGCTAGTGTGAAAGCCCCCTAAGAGATTAGTTAATCTGTTAGCCAGAATTTTTGACAATATTTTTACATCTAGCTGGATCAGGGAAATTGGATTGTAACACTTACTCACTTAGACCTTTGTCCTTTTTTTAAGAATCAGACTGATCTGGGATTGTGTCTTGTTTGGCGGAAGCATGGTTAGCATTCTTTAATGATTCCATATAAACTTCTAACAAATGTGGAGCAAGTTCTGTATCATAAGATCTAAAAAAATGCCTTAAGTGCCTCCCAAGCCACGCTCACAGAGGAAACCGAGGTCCTGTTGGTCTCTATGTAGACACTAATTTCAGCCTTAAGCATTTGTTGGAATACAGGGATACATTAAAGCACATTTCCAAGCATATTTCTTTTTCTCCATATATGGCAACACCTCTAAACTCACAAGGCTTGACCAGAGTCTAAAATCTTTACGATTGAACAATCACCAACAAGTCCCAAATGAGGGACTGGCATATAACAAAAACTATTTTAGAATAAATCTTATAGACTGATGAAAAAAATAATTTATAGTCCCTACCAGATGGGTTCAAAAGTCTCCAAATATCTTCAAGACCAAAGTCTCCTCCCAATTTTATATCATGAGGGGTGCCAGTTGTTTGCAACATCCCTTCAAAATCTATAAAAAGCCCTGATCATCAGCGTTAGGTGCGTAAATATTAGCCAAAATCAACATTTGCCCCTGAATTTCTGCTAAAACTATAATGACTCTTCCTAATTTATTTTTAATCTATTTGAGACATTTGAATTGTAGATGTTTACTTATCGATGTAATGACTCCCCTCCTCTTACTTGAGCCAGCATTAAAGAAAACATGTTCACCCCATATCTTCCCAAATTGTTCAGCTTCCTGCGGGGAAAGATGTGTTTCTGCAGAATTTGCCGTCAGATTGCTGAAGTCGGGTGCTTCTGTACAAATTTTGTAAGACAGAATTACACAACAGAAAATAATCAATAAAACAAACTCCAGCCAGTATAAGCACAAAAAAATGTGTAGATTCATCCACATAACTGTCCTGAAGGTGTGTTCCTCCACAAAACAAGCTCCAGCCACTAGCGGAACCAGCACAAAAAAATAAAAAAGGCAGTTCTGCTTTCTCAGGCAGTCAAACGAATGTTCAGTGAGCCGGCTATTACATGAGTGGAGCACATGCCCTAATCACTCTAATGATTTGCAAGAAATATTCCACAAAACAAACTATATCCAATAGACAAAGCACAAAGAACATGCAGGTACATCCACAAACTGTCCCGAAGGAGTGTTATTCCAAAAACAAACTCCAGCCGCTGGGTGGAACCAACACAAAAAGAAACAAGGTGCCCAGTTTCCTCGGACAGTCAAGTGAATGTTCAGTGAGTCAGGTCCACTTGGCTGCATCGAGAGCATCACACAATGACCTTCTCATTCCATTGACGTTATGAAGGACATCGCTTGCTGTAGGCATGTAATTTGGCCAGGCACATTGGTGCAAAAGCGACCTTCCGTTGATGTAAGAGTTTCTTGATCACATTTCTCTCTTGTCGAATTTGCAAAGTCTGGGAACAAGAACATGTTGTGGTTCTTCCAAGAAAGCCTTCATTTACTCCTCGTGTAACACAAGATCTTTATCAGATGATCTCAGAAATTTGGCCAGAATTGTTCAGCGCCTGTCTCCCTCAGCGGATCTCCGAGCCCTCTCGATTTCCAGCTTATGGCCTGTTATGTCAAGCAGACTCTGGAAGTTCTCGTCTAGGAATTTCACCAAATCTCGGCCTTCTTCGTTCTCAGGAATTCCAACAATTCGTACATTGTTTCGCCGGTTACGATTCTCAAGGTCTTCCAGCTTTTCCCAAACGCATTCCAAGTCAGTTTTGGTCGCTAGCGGGTTAGCAGCTAATTCCCTCTCCGACGTCTCCAGAAAATTTACCCATTTCTCGACGTCCCCCACTCTTGTAACCAACTCTGAGAACTTTGTCTCCATGACAGTGATCGATCGACATATTACAGCAAGATCCTCCAAGTCAGCAACAACCTTTGCCAGCATTGCCGACAGTGAATCTCTCCCATTGAACCATCCAAATTGAGTCCCAGGCTTGCAGCCTGCTGTTCAGGGGCTTCAGATTGAGGTTGTTAATGTCTTTTTAATGTCTCCAGAGCCCATTTGGGAATTCAATGTGCTGCATTTCAAGTCTTCTGAAGCCATATTATAGCTTTGTATGCAGAACAGAACAAAATTTCAGTTGTTCACTGATGATCTTCTCCTCGGCCAAAGCTTCAAAATGGACTGCAAAAGTCATATGAACTACAAAAATGGTGCATTGATGCAATCAACTTCAATTGCTATTGTGTCTCATGAAAAAATTTAATTGGTGTCAATGGCAACACATTTTCTTCAGAAGGTTTGAAATATATTTGTGTGGTCTACTATTTTGTCACTTTAACTGTGCTTTTTTACTATTTTGGAGCTTGACCGATAGGGCTGGGTATTGTGGTAGATACATTTTAGGCACTGACCATTTGCCTCTAAACTATTGAGTATCAAAAAATGTCTTGTCGTTCGGTACCAAATTTCGATACCTAAGGGGTTAATCTCTTCAGCGTCAGTGATAAGCATGTGGCATGCTAGATGTTCCCAAATCTAAAAGTGCCGGTGATCGGCCGTGTTTAGGCATCAAGGACACACTACTGTAAAACATTACACTGGTTATGCCCAGAGTCGCGGCTCATACGTGAGGCTGTTGTGTGTATGCGTCCCAACCTCCATAGATATAAAATATGTGGAAAAGATCAAAGGTGTGGTTACATTTCACCAGGCTCTATGCCAACACCGCACAATGCAATATTTGCGACAAGATCGTTGCTGCCAAGACCGGCAACATGACAAATCTGATTAACAGTGCACGGAATAACATTAAAAGGAGAAAGTTACTCCATCTTCGACTGCAAGAAGACCGAGACGACTGCTGTTATCCTCTCAGCGTCCTGCCACAGAGCTTCCTTCAACATGCCCACCACTAGTGCTCCTCCAAAACTACTGATGAATGCAGCGGTGCTACGACTGGGACTCCGACAGGTAGGTTAATGTTTTGCAAACCAACAAATAAAATCGTCTAACTTTAACTAAATCGGTACATGCTTGTGTACTTGTTATATTAACGTTTCTGTTGCGCGGTGACAGTCCTATAAACTGGGACCTACGTAACATTAGATATTGTATGGCTATAGATGGCTAAATCGATGCTAAAAATGCTTTAAGGATGACAGTAACTGATCAAGTTTAACTCCCATTAAACTTGTTAAACCATACTTATCCTTAGGGTTGGATGAATTAACAGTTTATCTTACTTGTGTTTTTTTTTTTTCCCCTCTTCTCATTAATGTTATAGCCTCTGCCCCTGCCAACCCTGGCATGAGGAGACCAGACGGCTCAGGAGATGAGTCTTTGAGTCTGTAAATAAAGTAAACTAACTGAAAAATAAAACCAAAGTTTTTTTTAATGTAATGTTTGTAATCTTGTTAAAACCGATACCGGTTCCTAAATTATACTTTTTTCGATACCAATTTTATGAAATCTAAGTCAAGATATCATTATCAGTATCGAATTGTTTTGAATGATACCCGGCCCTGTTGACAGACATAGTCCCCATTCAATTTCATTCTATGTGAAATGGTGACCAGTTTATTATTATTATTCAGTGTTCAATGGAAAAAAGAAAGTAATATGGTTTGGAACGACTGGTAGGTGATGAAATGATGGCATTTAATTTTTAGTTGAACGATCCTTTTATAATAAATAATAATTGAAAGCACTCCTTCTCGTATGTATATTTTATGTATTGTGCTTGTGTTTTTGGTTAAGTTGTGTTTCCTCTGAATAATGTAAATGACTCTCGACTGTCTCAAATTTTTTTTCTCTTCACTTATACTTCATGGTTACTTAGTACTTGGCAAACATAACAGCAGAATAAAAGCAGAGAAATAGAGTTGTAAAGCAGAGAAATGCCTGCAAAGGAAGCTAGTGGTACTCTCTTTAAAGTCAGCTGCTCAGATTTGTGGAGAATTTTCAATGGATGAGGAGCTTGTCTCTGTTAAAATGACCCAACAAAGATGTCTAACTAACAGGCCAACGTGATCTTCATGTATTAAAATCTGAAATCTGAAATGAAGAATTTGAAAGATAACAAAATATTTACATACATTTCTCTTTTCAGTGGAGGTGTGAGTGGTGCTGGCCTGTGCAAAACTCAAAGCCATAGTTCTAGGGCATTCCCGGTGGTTGCTATGGCATTGCCGTGCAGTTGCAAAGGTGTACAGGGTGGTTGCTAGGTGGTTGCTTACTGGCCCAAGTAAGAAAAACAAAAAAAAACATCTCAATTTTATTCTGGTCTCTAGATATATGGCTTTTGTCTCTCCATCAATGCAAGTCTAATGGAATTTCACACTTGTGTCTCTGTGTCTGCACTGGTTTACTCTGTCATACCACACGGGGCTAGCTTGTTTAAATGTCTAACATGCTGTAACCCTAAGTATGAGCATGAGCAAAAGGGGAGACACAGGTTGGTGGTTAATTTCTGGTAATTTTGTAATTATTAATTGAACAAAAGTGTAACTACTAATTGTTCTCCTCCTTGCTTGATTCTGTCAAAGCAGTTGAAAGTTAAAATCTGTTAAGCTAAAAACAACTTCATTTTTATGTCTGTCAAAACAAAAATCAAATCCCATTCTTTAATAATACGAAGAGAGATTAAAAAAAAAAAAAAAAAAAAACGTTTTGAGGTTGGAAAAAAATGATTACCAAAATATGAATAACTATAGTCTTGACCAATGCAAAAAGGATTGTTTTAAAGTGTAGAAGCTCTACTTTACAATGCATGCAGGCATTATGACCAAAACTGAACAAGAGCTTTGAAATTTGTAGAAAAATCAGAAGTGAACTGAAAACTAAAGATATTAAGAAAACCAAGAAGGTGACATCATATATATATATCACACCGTATATTATGCAAGATTGCACATTTTATTTCCATATTTGCTTTTGATTCTTTTTATCACAGTTTTGTACAAATATACACACTTACATTCGATCAATTTATATGATGTCATGAAATTGCATTTTTAATAATGTTGGCTGTTGTCACTATTTGAAATTTCATACACATTATTAAGAAAGTATTCACAAATTTGGAACCTAATGAAAGTAGAATGAATAATTATATTATAAAAACATTAATTGTGCTACTATATCAAAACTGTATGATTGTGCCTTTTTAAATATTGATGTATTTACACATTTATTCCTCTTACTATATTACTTATTATTATATGCACTTGTGGGATTTACTTAAGTTACATTAATATGAATAACAAGTGCTAAATTGGCATTATCTCTTTAAGAGAATGGCTGCTTAAGAATAAGTGTTTATGGTTGAATGAGTGCAGCGTGCATTAATGAGAGAGAAGTTGCAAGGTTGTTTTTCTCTCATCCATGCAATGTATGAAATCAAAAATCTTTCTGAATTTGATCACCAACTGACTAATAACAGAAAGGAAATTAAAAAAGAAATGAAATGAAAATAGTGTCTTAATCTCGACTTTGGATACAAAATACACAGAACGAAGCAAAAGGAAACTTTTACCTGTGTAATGTGTATTCACTAGGTTGTACAATACATATTTGTACAAGTTCTCAAATAAAAATGTTCAAGCTCGAGTTTTGCAACACTTATCTTCTAACTGAGGTCACTGGTCTGTAGCCATGCTTTAAAAAGGAGAATGTTGTGAACAGTCCAGGGAAAAGTTTTACCAATGTCAGAGTTGATGTCTTAAATGCAATGTTAATGCCATTTCACTACTGAACTAAAGTTGTGGTGACCGCACAATCACAACAGATCCAGACCCTCTACAGCCAAATAAAGTCAGTTTCCTTCAGGGCGCATGCTCGTGAGGCACAACACTTCGTAACAGACAGACCGAGTCCAGCTGCTTAATCGCTAGATTCTTATTCAGTAAAAGGATCGCAGCAATCAAGTTATTTGCTACTACACAACTCGATCGCTGGTGAGTAAAATCTGAATATTTACTCGCCAGTGGCTAATAAAATCTATTTTGTAGTCGCATAGCGCAAAGTTTCAATCTACAGTTTCACTTTTACTACTAGTTTTTTTGCCAATTCGCATTCTTCGTACATATCACCCCATTCTGGGAAAATGGAGATTTTTGTTTTTTTTACCCACACCTATCATAAATCTTCTGAAGACATGGATTATACCACTGGAGTCATATGGATTACTATTATGCTGCCTTTCTGTGCTTTTTTTGGAGCTTCAAAATTCTGGTCTCCATTCACTTGCAATGTTTGGACCTACAGAGCTGAAATATTCTTACAAAAATCTTCATTTCAGTTGTGCTGAAGAAAGAAATACACATATGGAATGGCATGAGGGTCAGTAAATTCCTTTTTGGGTGAACTATCCCTTTAAACATGTGAGAAGGAGAGGTCAGTCAAGCATATTTACGGTTGTATCACTTGAAAAAGGAAGATGTCTGGAGGAAATGACACTGGAACGATGTCAGCTGGACTTCCTGTTGCTACGCTTGGGAAAGTCAGCACATTTTGAGGTGGCTGAGGCTATATATAGCGCCGCCTCAGCAGAGGGAAAAATGCATGTGTACAAGAACAAGATTTCAAGAACTATAGCACAAAAGGTGTCCGTGCAGCACATTCAGCAGGGAAGTTGTGCGACTTATCATCCATATAAAAGAGTCATCATAAGAAGGGTTTTCAACCAGTGCCTGTGAAAATATTGCTATTTTATATATTTACCTTTTTTTATAATTTGGGTAAATAAATAATGCAGAGGTTAAGGTAATACTATTTGTTGATGTTTTAATTAGGGCTGTCAATCGATGATTTTTTTTTTTTTATTGAATTAATCTCATACATCATTATTTGCTGAGAAAGGCCCCCAAATAAAATGTATTCCTATAATGTGTAATAATTCAAATATTTTTTATAAGTTTTATTTACAATAAAAGAGCTTGAGACTTTATGGGAAGTACAATGGTTTTAATTGTAAACCATTGTAAAAAAGTTGGGACTGTAGCCGGGCAAGGGGGATTTAGCTGCCTCACTCACCTAAGGTACTTTATGACCAATGTCATGTTTGCATATAGAGGTGCCGGCTTCAGGTGTGTAATACGCAGAGATGGTCCCTACCAATTTTTTTTAGCATTGACTGAGTGAGCCCAGAGTCCAGTCGCTCTTGAAGAAATATAAGAATTTCAGGTATGGGTCAGTTCTCTGGGTTTTGGCAGCAGGAAAACAACCAAATAGTGAACACTTTCCATTTCTGTGCGTAATTGCGTCTCGTAAACGGCACTCTAGCCTGTAAAATGGTGTTCATAACCGACTGAGTCTGTTATGGCACGTTTAGCGCGCTCTATTCAGGGGCCACACATGCAGGTTTCACAGCTTGGGTTGAGGATGCAAGCATCTATGGCCACCACTTTCCACCTGAAAACATGCCGCAGCATGACAATGACACTTTGCTGTAGAAAGCAGGAGCTGTCCAAGGTGCTATAGTAGCTAGACCACGGCGAGATATAGCAATGTGCATGCTTCCTTAGCACCTGGCATGCCGTGGCACACGACGCTTGAGCTAGTATTGAAGACGCCTCATGTAAAAGACCTAATGAATGATGGCGGATGCCGCCGCCATTAGCCCCAAAGCTTTTTGAAGCAGTTTCAGTGGAACTGTTCTCCCCAGTTTGATCTGAGACAGACACTGGCAAATGGCTTGAACATGCTTGCTCATGAGATCACGTGATGATCGAGCCTTCTTCCGGAAAGGTCCAGAGGGAACTGTGAGCTCTGCATTCTGCTTTATAGAGCTGTGCTTTTGCTGCGGGGGGGGTTTTCTAATCTGTGCTGGATTTGCGCTGAGGCGGCTGCCTTCGTTTGGGCCACGGCTTGCGCAGCTTCACCGGCGGTGACTTTTGCCAGCACTGAGACAGCAGGCATGGGGTTTTTAGCTAGGCACTGGCCCAAGACAAAGCTGGAGTGAGACTGTTGGGCTGAATTACTACTCCGTTTTGGCATAAAATGTCTCCTAGTCTTCGAGGACCACCAGGTTGCTCATTGATTTGCCAAAGGCCTGTGCAGTGAGTTTAGTGGCCCGCAGCACTAAGTCTCTAGTGTTTCAGAGCTCTCTGAAAGTCTTTTGGATTGTAGCCTTGCTTATCTTGGAAAACTTGGAGCACCACCATCGCGTGGAGTGCTGAACCAGCTTGGCCCGCTGCTGCGTAAGCTTTTCCAGCCAGTGCGGATGTTAGTCGACACAGCTTGGAAGAATGAGTGGGATGTGATTTCCACGCCCTGCTACTCGCTGGGCAAAGATGTGCCACTACCTCGTCTTCCAAACGGGGTGTTGGGCATAACCTTTGTCTTCCCTGTGGTCCACTTTAGTGAGGAGAGTGGAATCGCTGTGCGAGCGAGCTTAATAGGGTGTACGGCAGGTTTTTGTCAGTTTACGATCCTCCGTGAAAAAGGGGCAGATCTGTGGAACGCTTGACGATGTCCAGACTGCAGGAACCATTCATCAAGGCGAGATTTTTCCCATTCCACTGGAGGAGACCTCTCGAGAATGAGCTCTTCAACCGCCCTTGAAAGGATGTGAAGCATCTCCTTGTCAGTGGCATGTGCACGCTCCTTGGAACGAGGGCTCAGAACAAGGGCGATTCAAGAGCGAACGCCCTGAGACACATGCCCTAACAGTGACGGCAATCTGTCTCCATCTGACGCTCTCTCTGCATGGGTACTTGAAAGGGCAGGGATTAAACACCATAGCCAATCTTAGAATAGAAGGGTTTCAACTAGGTCCTCGGAAAAGTTATTTCCCATTTGCGTCAGTTTGACGCAATGTCAGGGGAACTGAAATGTATGGGAACTGTTTTGCATTGAGTTAGTCAGTGTGTCCAGTTCTCACAGGACTCATTCTTACGTTCCATCTGTGCTATTTTTAATTGTCGCTCTATGTACATGTGCCTCAGACGGATGTGTTTGGAGCATCTCGCTGGTATTCAGCATCATAAATGGCATATTTTTAGAATGCTGTGTCAAGTTTAAAGTAGTGGAAACTTTAAAAATCGTGTCTCAAGATTCCTGTATCCTGTATTTGTCCATCTGTTCTGTAAGTAAACAGTTGTCTTTCTTTGGTTGAGCTACTTTTGAGGTTTGTTGATGATCTATTGACGTGGCTCATAAAAACATGGTAGGAAAATGTATACTTTTATTAGGTTATTTACGTACGCATCGGGGGCATATTTAAAGGGAGAGTTCACCCAAAATTTAAATTCTCATCATTTTCTCACCCTCATGCCATTCCAGATATTACATTCTTTCTTCAGCAAAACACACATTTTTAAATGAATATCTCTGTTCTGTAACTGTTTACAGAGCTATTCCTTTAATTGTTTTTTTTTTACTCATTTTCTTTAATATCATAAATCGCACTAAATTAAAGCGATTTAAAGGGATAGTTCACCCAAAATTTAAATTCTCATCATTTTCTCACCCTCATTGACAGCCCTAGTATTAATGTTATTAATTAAATTTAGGCTGTAGCGTTCTTTATTTTACAGAATGTATTCTTCTGTGTATTCAAATATGTAAGTGCTGAGTAATGGGCTACTAATGAACTACATGGACTGACTAGGGCTTTTCAGACTGTGCTTAGCCCCGAGTTATAGTCTTTTTTTAACCTAGAGTAAGGCAATGTTTCGCACTTGTTATTTTCAAAAGAAAGTGTTCCTGTGAAAATGTGAAATTTTATTTTGGGGTGTAAGAATCTATCAGCATCTTTTTTTTGTTATTTTACTAGTTTTTTTATGACAGTGGTTACTTATACCACAGTTTTGCAGTAACAGTAACGGAAGTAGCAATGGTATATTGATTGGGCATGATGCTTACAGTGATTCTTAAAGGATAAACATACTAGGGTTGAACATTTTATGAAACTTTTTTTTTTATTCGTTAATGTTTATACATGAAAATAAATTAAACCATAACAATAATAAACTGGAAGTGGTGAACATCTTAAACAAAAAAAATAAATACTAGACACATTTCTTCAATCAAAGCTTTATTTATAAAAAAATTATTTTGACCAACAGTTTTAATGCAAATTTGAAAACATCAACATGTCATCAGAGAAAATGTCCTCACTGTAGAAGGAAATATGAAAACATGAAGTATGTGCATGTAGCCTACTTGAAATATTATTCAAATAATTACAAATGTGAGTATTGGCAACCTCTTTCTAGCAAGTCACTCCACTGTTGGCCATCTTTGGAACGATCTCGGGAGGCTATTTCCAGTCATGCCAGTGCAGCTCCTATCTACTTGAATGGAGAGACCAAAATCTAAAACTTTTTTTTTTTTTAACTTAAAGATTATGATCAAAGAACATTTTTCAAATAAACAATACTGGAAGCATAAATTTGTGATTTATTTATCTCATATTACACAAAATATATTTTCCCAGCTTGCATAGGCAATGCGCATGCACGTTCTTAAATTGATTGACAGGTAATATCTGTATCTAAAAGGTGATTGGCTCTTGTAACTGTAAGGTGGGACTTCCTTTCTACATCCATTGACCGTTGGGCATTAGAGCTTCTTGGTTGAGCGTTCCAGTTTCTCCCATTCATTTGAATAGAAGGGGCCCGTCTCTGCTAAATAATCTCTGGTATTGGTAATTTCCTTTTAAAATATTTTCAGTTAATATATTTCAGTATCTTCAGTAAATTCGTTTTTTGTACCTGCATGCTCTCCCGGTGAGAACTGATGTGATTGACAGTGTCAAGGATAGAGGGAGACCAGCAGATGAACAATGCTTATTGTCTTGTACTTTAACAAACTATGATGGTTTATGCAGTTAACGTAAAGTTTAATGCATAGAGAAATGCTCTATGATTAAATTGAGTCTGATTCAACTTTTAGGCTGTGATTTTTATTCTTCGTTTTGAACAGGAAGTGACATGCTGCGTACAATCGGCAGTTCGCCCTCTAGTGGTGAATGACTGTTCAGACTTTTCTCCATCTGCTATGATTACTGATCGCATTTGGGCTGAAATGTATTAATGGACAATCGATAAGCTTAATCGATCAAAATATTGACTACAAATAATCCACCAACTGTAATTCATTAACATTCCTAAAACGTACATTTTTTTGCATACATTTCTGTTTCAAAAGTAGCTAGTGACACTGATTTATCTGCAAAAACGATATAACGGTTGACCTCTACTCGCAACATGCTGTTTTGAAAACAATACCTTTAATTGTGATGAAGGAATCAGTTGTGGCACTTCCTAAGAAACACCACAGTTATAAAACGAAGGCTCAACCTGTCAGACTCCTCAATAACTCATCGATACTAAATTGACATTATTTCTCTCTGTGTGTGTTTGTGTGTGTGTGTGTGTGTTTGTGTCTCTCTCTCTCTCTGTGCAGTGTTTGATTACAGCTATAGGGACTATATTCTGTCGTGGTACATCCCCTTAAGTCGAGATGAAGGTCAGCTGTATCAGATGCTATCAGAAGATTTCTGGGAGATGACCAAACAGTTGCGAATGCGTTTGACTGATGTGGACGTGGTCAACCTGGTCTGTAATGACACTGTGAAGACCCTCCACACACACTTCTGTGACCTCAAAGCTGCTAACACAAGGTGAGACTACACAACACTTTTGGATTGGCTGAGACCAGTAGTGCTGCGCAATTAATCTGAGACACTTTTGAGATTATGATTACGGCTGTTACAATTAATCATGAACATGTTTTTTGCAGAGGTTCAGTTTTTACCAATTGCAGGTGTATCCATTCAGCTTTGCGAAAGCAATGGCGAATCGGAGACGTTTAAATCAGTATACTGTATATGCTTATCACAACCAGTCCTAATGAGGGAGTTGTAAGCAGTCTGATGCACAGACGCTTCATTTATGTTTAACGACTGTTAAGAGGCAAGAAAACATGTGCTTAAGAAAAACACTTAGCACTTTTTGCTTTAGGACAAAAGCAAAAAGTTGTTGATATGGATTTTTTTTTATTTTTTTTTTATTGTCCTGCGATGTACTGCACAACCGTACAATGCATGTAAAATGTGAACTGCTCTGTGGACGTAAAACTAAACTCTTTTACTGACAGCTTCAGTGATTCTAATGGAAAGTTCAAATATTGTCGAGTTTCTTAATTTGTTACAAAGTTATAAAAAATTTAATACCAGTGTATTTGTCATCGGCCCACCACTTAAGCCAGCGACACACAGCGACCACCGCATCTCATACATTTTCAATAAGAGCTGGCAACTTCCGGCAACACAAGTGATGGCGACTGTTGGCGACCGTTGGCGACCGGATGTGGGCGTGTCCAGCTATGCAACAAATTTGAGAAATGTTTAACTTTATGCAAATGAAGAGTGACTTTCAGGAGCGACAGTCAATACGAGAGATGGTAGAGCTCAAGTGATCCTAATATTTTAATTGTAAAGAAACAGTGCTGTTTAGACTTGCATATACTGTATAGATACCTTTACTACAGCACATGCACAAGGTTAACTGAAATAGAGTTAACAGGGTCCAACTTGACCAAATGGGTCACAGATCACCCTAATGGTGACATCACACAAAACAACTTAAATAATACTACATAAGACAGAGGTTTTAATACTACTAGTTAATTATTTATAACAACTATTTAAATGCCCCATATGTTCCCCACATTGTCCATTTTACACTCAACCATTTAAGTTATTAACGCTTAAAATATTCAGTCTATAAGATAAACACAGTGCATTCAGAAAGTATTCACACCCCTTCATTTTTTTGACATTTTGTTGTGTTGCAGCCTTATGCTAAAATGCTTATTATTTTATTCCACATCAATCTACACTTCATACCCCATAATGACTAAGCAAAAAACAATAGTTTTTGATAACTTTTCAAATTATTAAAAAGAAAGAAAACTGAAATATCATAACATTGATATAAGTATTCAGACCCTTAGCTCAGTACTTAGCTGAAGTTTGGCAGCGATTACAGCCTCAAGTCTTTTTGGTTATGATGCGACAAGCTTTGTACACCTGGATTTGGGGATTTTCTGCCATTCTTGTCTACAAATCCTCATGTGTTACAAGCACACGTTCCTTGGTCTAGGGATATGGGAAGGTGGGTAACCAATGTTTGGAGAGAGTGTGGGAGTGATCCTGTCTCCAGGTCCCAGAGCAACCGAAAATATAATAATTTGTTAAAGAAACAGTGGGATATCAAACAAAGACTTCAGGAGTGGAACCAGCCAAAATGACAAACAAAAGACATTCTTCCTATAGGATTTACAAAATAGCTTACCTATCGAAAATAAAAGGTAAGAAAACACAATCAGTTCCCTAACTCCCCCTCTATAAATAAACAGGAGAAAACAGAATCTTTCAAAGTAAATGGCATCCACCTGCCTACTAAAGAATCCCACAACATAAATGGGCTACACAAAGTAAAGCTGCTATAATACTAGTGTAGAAAATACACATACAACTGTTAAGTATTTCAACACAAGTATAAGCTGTACACAACCACAATATGACAAGATTATTGTTTTACTACTCACTTTAGCATAACAACTAGCACAATCTGCACAAATACTGGGACCAAGAGATGGAATAACCATGCAGGAGAAAGTATTCTCTGTGTCTCTCTCTCTCCAAGGTGAAGAGAGTTGTGGGACTCTTGTACTCTCCATTCCTCGGCTGAGCCAATCATAGGTAATGATCAGCAGGTGGCTTATTATCCTGCTTAATGGATAGCGAAAGTGACAACAAGGAAAGCACAGGGAGACACAACACACACATCAAACCACATATAAATATCACTATCACAATATACGTCCCTCGGGACATAACACAAGCTCTGTCATGTTTGATGGGGACAGTCGGTGGACAGCCATTTTCAGGTCTCTCCAGAGATGTTCAAGTGGGTTAAAATCTGGGTTCTGTCTGGGCAACTCAAGGACATTCACATGTTGTCCCTAAGCCACTCTTGAGTTGTCTTGGCTGTGTGCTTGGGGTCATTGTCTTGTTGGAAGATGAAGCTTCAGCCCAATCTGAGGTCCTGAACGCTCTGGACCAGATTTTCATTAAGGATATCTCTGTATTTTGCGGTGTTCAGCTTTCCTTCAACCAGTCCCTGCCGCTGAAAAGCACCCCCACAGCATGATGCTACCTCCACCTTGCTTCACTGTTGGGATGATATTGCGCAGGTGATGAGCGATGCCTGGTTTCCTCCAGACATGACGCTTGGAATTGAGGACAAACAATTTAATCTTTGTTACATCATACATCATCTGAGAGTACTTTAGGTGCTTTTTTGCTAATTTCAAGCAAGCTTTCATGTGTCTTGCACTGAGGAGAGTCTTCCGTCTGGTCACTCTACTATAAAGCCCAGATCGGTGGAGTTTTACTGTGATGTTTGTCCTTCTGCAAGTTTGTTCCATCTCCACACATGATCTCTGCCATCGGGTTCTTGGTCACCTCTCTTACCAAGGCCCTTATCCCCCCAATTGCTCAGTTTAGCTGGGTGGCCAGCTCCTGGCCACCCAGAACTCCTGGTTGATTCACACTTCTTCCATTTAAAGGATTATGGAGGCCATTGTTTTCTTGGGAACCTTCAATGCAATCAAAATAAATTTGTAGGCTTCCCCAGATCTGTGCCTCAACACAATCCTGTCTCTGATCTCTGCAGGCAGTTCCTTTGACCTCATGGCATGGATTTTGCTCTAATATGCTTTTTCAGCTGTGAGACCTTTTATTAGACCAGTGTGTGCCTTTCCAAATCCTGTCCAATCAATTGAATTTGCCAAAAGTGGACTCCAATTAAAGTGTAGAAACATCTCAAAGATGATCCAGAGAAATGGGATGTGCCTGAGCTAATTGTCATGGCAAAGGGTCTGAATACTTATGTCAATGTCCTATTCGTTTTTTTTCTTTTAAATAAATTGATCAAAAACCTGTTTTTTTTTTTCTTTGTCATAGGGTATGGAGTGTAGATTGATGTGAAAAAAATTTATTTGACCATAAGGCTGCAACAACAAAATGTGAAAAAAATGAAGGGATCTGAATACTTTCTGAATGCACTGTAAGTTCACAGAACATATATATTTGAGTTATGAGCCCAAAACTTGACATTTCAAATAATGTTTAGGTAAGACACCTTGATTTTTTTCCAGTAATGACAACATTAGGGTTTACAGAAGAAGCTCAAATCTAAAATAATCTTTTGGAAACTGCATGTTTAAACTCCCCAAATTGCACTATGGGGCATTTTTAGCTCAATTTAAACACCGTGCCCATTGAAAAAAGAAGCTAGTGTCAGAAGAACCAGAGGTACTAGAGCCGAGCGTTTCTTCATTTATACAAAATTGGTAAAATGAAAACAGTTCAGATTCATACTTTACTGGAATCGCCAAACTGTTAATAGAAGGGTTGTCCACAAACCTTTGGCCGTATAGGTGATATCAGCCTGTATTATATCATTTCTACATAGTGATAGAGAACACGTGTGAAGCCATCGAAATAACTAGTCAATCGATACAGTGTTCCTTACATTGTTGATGCTTTGCAATGACGTTGTGACAATAACTTTTGAAAATTTTGTAAAAAAATATACTGTCCTTAGCTTTTATCATTGCTTACGTAATGTCAGTTTCACATATCCTCTGTGAGCGGGGTGTGAGTGAGACATGAGCGAGACGTGAGCAGCATGTTTTCATTTCGGCACTGATATTAATAGATTACACCCTTCACATAGCAAGCTTGAGTCGTGAAGTGAAGAGTCCCTGACGTGGCAGTGAGCGGATAGTTTCGGCATTGAGCCTCGTGGCTCACTCTGGACTCAGTGGCTCTGGGTGTAGGGAACTCAAAAATAATCAGGAGATTATAGAAAATAACCAAAAGCAAACTAAAAATATTTAAGTCGAGCCTACAATACACTACAATCTGCATAAACAAACACAAATTAACTTAATAAAAGAATGAATAAATAAACTGTTTATGTAGCCTATATAGGGATATAGTATGGGATTTAAAATGACCAAGTTTGCTGATGAACGTAAACAAATGCTTGTTTTGTTGAAACAACTGCCCGCCGGTTTCGTTGAAGCAACAATGTACCTCATTTGGATTTCCATGCCCACAACAATGGCCGAGAAACTACAGATTGTGGAGGTTGAGCATTACAAAGTGCTGTACAATCCTCAGCATTTATTATACAAGGATGTATTGGCAAAGGAAAAGGTGCGGGATACAAGCTTCAGCAGATTTGTGCAGATGGTAAGATTTACGATTTGGTAATTTAGGCTGTAATGTCTGTCATGCCTTCATGTCCTAAAATACAGTCTACCTAACACTGTTTTTGTCAGGTGTTTTAACAGAAAAAAAATATGCAGTTATTTGAATGCTTTTACATATTTAATAATTCATGGGCTGTTGTGCTGACTCGACACAGGAACACTGTTTTTGCTCTCTGACTAAATGCAGACGATTAAGGACACAATAATGTGTGGGCGGGGGTCTATCTGTAAATTATTTATCATTGTGGTGTACATGTCCTCCTACTCATGTGCAAATGATTTCATGAAGACCATATTTGTTAGATTTATCAATTACCCCCTCTCAAAAAAGAGCTGTTTGCCAATATGAAAGCCCAACCATGCGTCCCGTCTCACTCACGGAGGATATGTGAAACCTGCGTAATGCACTGGACAGTAGAGAGCTCTTAAATATGTCTGACGTAATCGCTGTGACATGGCCTCGTTTATGTCTGTCTTCCTGAAATCAAAGACCAGAGATCATTTGAGATTTTGGAGATATGTCTTTCTAAAACGTGAGAGAAATATATAACACTTTCACAGGGTCAAACTGAGATGTTTGGTGTCATCTCCGAGACATTGGGTCCAAACTGTTTAGTGTACAGCTCTCATTGACCAAACCAATGTGGGAGGAATCTTGAAGGCACCATGTTGTGGAAACCGTATTTTCCTTGCTCTTCTGAAATTGGATTTGCTGGTATTATGGAGACATACTCCAACATTCACTCCCCAGGGACATTCAATTATCTTAATTGCTCTCTTTCTCTCAAGGCTGGAGGAAATCCCACGTCCGTTTCCGTTGAATCCATGTCTACGCAGTCCTGATGAGGAGCTACGTTTCCTGCGCTGTTGTGCTCGTCTACTCATGCTGCGTCTGCTGCCTGTGAAGGATGCACGCTCACGCAGCCTGCGACTCTTACTGGTGGAGGTCATCGCTACTAAAGGTGACCTGGAATTTCTTAATACTTTTGCTTCTGTCGCATTATATAATTCCAGACTGACTGGAAAGTTCAGTGGGGGACTTTGTGGGGGCCATGACATCTGTTGCAGGGCTCCCTGTTCTTCTATTCTAATCTTTGTAATTGCAAAAGTAATGTTTGAGAGTCTAAAATGTATATTACCTATTGACACTACAGCTAAAGATATAAATACCCATCTTAAGACAAATGCTTTTGTGAAACGTCTTATTGCACAGTACTATACAAAATGACAAGCAACAATTGAAAAATGGGCTGTAAATTGAAGGTGGAACCTGAGCCATATCTAGAGACCAGCCTCAAGATCACCCTAAATTTTCCTTACACTTAAAGGTGTTGCAGAAAATAACCCTTAAATGTTACTTAAGGGAAATTGTAAAGGATTGTGAAGTTTTACCTATAAAACCCCTTAAGTATTTACTTTTTACTTAAAGGAATATTCCGGGTTCAATACAAGTTAAGCTCAGTCGACAGCATTTGTGGCATTATGTTGATTACCATAAAAAATTATTTAGACTCATCCCTCCTTTTCTTTAAAAAGCAAAAATGGAGGTTACAGTGAGGGTTTTAACACAGAAATCTGAAGCTTATATTATAAAATCACTTGCATTAATTCTTTTGTTTAAACTCATGTATTATTTGAGCTGTAAACTTAATGCCTGAACTTGTTCAGGATGTTGAATCTTTGTAACACCTGCAATAAAAACAAGCTAGATGCAGCGCAACGAATGAAACGGAGCACAGGTGTCTTGGCATGTGTTTTTTAAACTTAAAGTTCCTTCAAACTTGATACGGTGTCTAAAGAATGTGCCGGTCCTGCACAAGCTGCTGAAGAAACGGCATCACTTGATGCAACTGTTAAAGACGTCTATCCAGCAGGTGTATACAATGGAAAAACAGACATTCAGTGTAAACGGTCCCATACTCATCCTTTCACATGTGGCAGTGATGACATGTGCATGAAACAAGTTAGGTAGGCCTGTTTATTTTTTCATTAAGTACAAACCCAAACGTAATGTCATACTAGAAAAACTGACTGGAACCTGCCCGGAACCAAACGGTTTCTTCTGGTCCCATTGGGCCCTTGTCGGGTTGCAGACCTTTAACCAGAATATCATAGAGACACACAGAAACTCAACCTCACCAATGGTGTTTTGAACAGACTCTCTCCCCAGACATCTCCTGCTCTGTCATTTAATGTTCTCTTCAGGTCACACTGCCGTGAGCTGTGGACAGATTAATCTTTTCTGGAAACAGATGGTAGACCGGCTTCATTGATGACTGACCAGACATAGTTCACTTTTTCATTTGATATTGTGTCTGTTTGGATTCAAATCAGCTCATATTGATCTGATCACAGAAAGCCATTTACTGCTCGATGAAGACACTCAGATGACTACAGGAGGACTGAGTCTGTAGTTATTTTACTGGGGAAAACTCTCTGCTAAATGAATATACTTTGACAAACTGCAAATTAAAAAACCTAATTAATTGCAGGTTTGTTTACTTTTGTGGTGTTTGTGTATGTGTGTGTCCAGAGATGTGGAAAAATTACTGGAAGTACCATGGGACTCTGTTTTCTTAGACATAATACCATGACTGTCTTGTACTACTCTTTGAAATACCTTGGAGAACTATGTAACAGTATATATTAATACCATGGTATTGCTAAACTCAAACATGAGGATTTTGATATTATTGTTTTTGTGAATAAATAAAGGTTCATTTAAGACATTTGCTTTGTTGGACAAGAAAAACTGGCTTCATAACATGTCCCATATTTGGTGTTCGACCATTAAAAATGTGAAAACATTTAACAAATGTCATATGATGCTCTGCTCTTTAGTTTCCAGGATATTTTTTGACGACCACCAGATGTGGGAATTTAATTGTCTGAAAATTGCTGCAAAATTACTAATAACATCTATCATTGGATATTTAAACGGGCTGCTGTATTGAGGCCACGATGATTGCAGGTTGTGTCATTTTCATATCTGGGAGAAATTGATTACCACAGGAAATTAATCTTCTTTCATTTTCTCAATGTTAATATACATTCTTCTATTCCAGTTAAATATGCAGAGTCAAATTTAAGTAAGCTATTCACAGATTGATTTCCTCAACTCCAACTGTGTGTGAAATGCATACTTCCCTACTACATCAAAATGTATATCAATGGAGTAGGGTGTCTGAATCCTCAGTACTGATAAAACGGTAAGCTAGAACTATCTACTATTTCCGGGGAGATTCTGAAATGTGTTTCCACTTGACATTTGAGTCTACCATAATGTCACGGGAGCTAAAGAGACATCACGTTCAAAACACTGGAGATACATATACATATACATATACACACAGTTGAACATACACTTAGGTCATTAACTCATTTTTTAACAATTCCACAGATTACATAGTAGCAAACTATATAGTTTTGGTAAGTCATTTAGGACACCTACTTTGTGCATTACACAAGTAATTTTTATCAACAGTTGTTTACAGACAGATTGTTTCACTTTTAATTGACCATATCACAATTCCAGTGGGTCAGAAGTTTACATGCATTATGTTAACTGTGACTTTAAACAGCTTGGAAAATTTAAGAAAATGATGTCAATCCTTTAGGGAATTAGCCAATTCACTTCTGATTGGCTAATTGAAATCAAATTGAGATATACCTGTGAATGTATTTTAAGGCCTAACTTCAAACTCAGTGCCTCTTTGCTTGACATCATGGGAAGATCAAAAGAAATCCGCTAAGACCTCAGAAAAGAATTGTGGACCTCCACGAGTCTGGTTTATCCTTGGGAGCAATTTCCAAACACCTAAAGGAACCACATTCATCTGTACAAACAATAGCACATAAGTATAAACACCATGGGACCACACAGTCATCATACCGCTCAGGAAGGAGATTAATTCCATCTCCTGGAGGTGAACGTAGTTTGGTGCGAAAAGTGCAAATCAATCCCAGAACAACAGCAAAGGACCTTGTGAAGATGCTGGAGGAAACAGGTAGACAATTAATCTATATCCACACTAAAATGAGTCCTATATTGACAACCTGAAAGGCTGCTCAGCAAGGAATATGCCATTGCTCTAAAACTGCCATAAAGCCAGACTACAGTTTGCAAGTGCACATGGGGACAAAGATCTTACTTTTTAGAGAAATGTCCTCTGGTCTAATGAAACTAAAATTTAACCTTTTTGGCCACAATGACCATTGTTATGTTTGGAGGAAAAAGGGTGAGGCTTGCAAGCTGAAGGACACAATCCCGACCATGAATCATGGTGGTGGCAGCATCATGTTGTGGGGGTGCTTTGCTGCAGGAGGGACTGGTGCACTTCACAAAATAGATGACATCATGAGGAAGGAAAATGATGTGGATATATTGAAGCAACATCTCAAGACATCAGCCAGGAAGATAATGCTTGGTCGCGAATGCGTCTCCAAATGGACAATGACCCCAAGCATACATCCAAAGTTGTGGCAAAATGGCTTAAGGGCAACAAAGTCAAGGTATTGGAGTGGCCATCACAACGCCATCTATCGATCATCAATCCGATAGAAAATGTGTGGGCAGAACTGAAAAAGCATGTGTGAGCAAGGAAGTCTACAAACCTGACTCCGTTACACCAGTTCTGTCTGGAGGAATGGGACAAAATTCCAGCAACCTATTGTGAGAAGCTTGTGGAAGGCAACCCAAAATGTTTGAGCCAATTTAAAGGCAATGATCTGATATATACTAACAAAGTGTACAGTGCATCCACAAAGTATTCACAGCGCTTCACATTTTCCACATTTTGTTATGTTACAGCATTATTCCAAAATGGATTAAATTCATTATTTTCCTCAATTCTACAAACAATACCCCATAATGACAACGTGAAAGAAGTTTGTTTGAAATCTTTGCAAATTTATAAAAAATAAAAAACAAAAATATTGCATGTACAAAAGTATTCACATCCTTTGCCATGACACTCAATATTGAGTTCAGGTGCATCCTGTTTCCACTGATCATCCTTGAGATGTTTCTACAACTTGATTGGAGTCCACCTGTGGTAAATTCAGTTGATTGGACATGATTTGGAAAGGCACACACCTGTCTATATGGTCCCACAGTTAACAGTGCATGTCAGAGCACAAACCAAGCCACGAAGTCCAAGGAATTGTATTTAGACCGCTGAGACAGGATTGTATCAAGGCACAGATCTGGGGAAGGGTACAGAAACATTTCTGCAGCATTGAAGGTCCCAATGAGCACAGTGGCCTCCATCATTCATAAATGGAAGTTTGGAACTGCCAGGTCTCTTCCTAGAGCTGGCCGCATGGCCAAACTGAGTGATCGGGGGAGAAGGGCCTTAGTCAGGGGGGTGACCAAGAACCCAATTGTCACTCCGACAGAGCTCCAGCGTTTCTCTGTGGAGAGAAGAGAAACTTCCAGAAGAACAACCATCTCTGTAGCACTCCACCAATCAGGCCTGTATGGTAGAGTGGCCAGACGGAAGCAACTGCTCAGTAAAAGGCTCACGACAGCCTGCCTGGAGGCACCTGAAGAACTCTTAGACCATGAGAAACAAAATTCTCTGGTCTGATGAAACAAAGATTGAATCTTCAAGCGTCATGTCTGGAGGAATCCAGGCAACGCTCATCACCTGGCCAATACATCCCTACAGTGAAGCATGGTGGTGGCAGCATCATGCTGTGGGGATGTTTTTCAGCGGCAGGAACTGGGAGACTAGTCAGGATCGAGGGAGGGAAAGATGAATGCAGCAATGTATAGAGACATCCTTGGCATTTCACATTCTTAAAATAAAGTAGTGATCCTAACTGACTTAAGACAGGGAATATTTTCTATAATTAATTGTAAGGAATTGTGAAAAAGAGTTTAAATGTATTTGGCAAAGATGGAAGTAAACTTCTAACTTCAACTGTATTTATTGCTCTGTTTCTCTGAGCAAGATATTAGTTCTGCAATTCTGTTTGTTAATGCTAGTGGTGCAGAAATTACACACTTTAGCTTTAATGTCATTTTTCCCCAAAATGACATGTTGGGTGCTACAGGTTTCCATAACTTTTGGCACATTTAGCCCTGTGAACTTCTAGAAAGTAATGTCTCGTTAAAACATCATGTCCATAAACTGTTGGACATTGTTAGCAGACATGCATCCCAGGGAGATTTGTCATTTTTGTCAATTTTTTTTCTTCTGAAAATTCCCACACATTGTGTTTAATGGAATTCTTTTGTGTAAATAATGCTGATGGAAATTACATTTTTTTTATTAAATGGTTGACTCTGTCGTGCTAAGGCTAATTTCATTGCTAGCATTTTATGTGTCCTTAATTCATACAATTAAATAATATTTTCACACTTTTTGCATAATTTGTCAAAATTACTCCAAATACTGCCCAATAAAAATATTCTACTCACAAGTGTTCATCATAAGCATGCTCTTTACCTACACTTTTGTCGTCTTGTCGACTTGGATAACAAGTACAACAACTTTAAAAAAAATAAAAAATGTATTATAATAATTTGGGGGAAAATTGTTTGGTGTGGTGGAAATGGTAGTGCAACTCTGGGCTATTTGAAATTTTTCAAATTTTGGAAGAAGGAAAAAATGTACTGACTGAATATTCATGACAATTATCCTCTCTGAAAAACAAAACAACTGCCTACTAAGCAATGCATCAAGGTACTTGTAGTATTACTTGTATTGTTTTAACACAATAATAATAAATAAATGCAACAAATACATAATTACGATTTGAAGTTTGAAGTGGTCTGTTGGGCCATTTAGTATTTATATTAACTGAACTTAATCTCTCTGCAGTGCTGAAGCCACTGGTGGACGTGTTGAGTGATCCAGACTACATCAACCGGATGCTGCTGGCTCAGTTGGAACACAGAGAGCAGTTGAACGAGCATCATAAGAAAGCGTACACATATGCACCGTCCTACGAGGAGTTCATCAAACTCATCAGTAGCAGCTCAGACATACAGTTCCTCAAACAGCTCAGGTACTAAAACCCTCTGCTAGCTTAGACAAACATCACTATTAATATTGCTCATACATCAGGGATTTGAACAGACCTCTTACCTCCCGTATTTAACTTGGTTGTGTTATTCATCCCATGCCAGTTGTGCAACACACTTGAATGATCATGCTTGAGCAGACTTTTTTTAGTTTTTTGCCTTTCAGAGGGTAAAATAGTCCATATATAGTGACCATTGTGTTGGGCTCTACTGACTTGGTCCAGTAAGCAACCAGTTGAGAAATACTTGTTCACATCAGTCCAACTGGTTTATTTTGAAACCATTGTGCAGTTCTGGTAAACTGTTTTACACTTGAGGTAATAAGTCAAGTGGCTTTGAGATTAGATTTGGACCCATTGTCTACATTGTTCCATTAGGTGTCAAATAATTATTAGTCTCCTTTCATTTGATATGGAATATGATGGTAGAAATGGATTCTAAGGCCACGTCCACACTAATCCATTTTTATTCAAAAACTCAGTAAAAAAAAAACATCATAATTATAAGCGTTTTTAAAAAAAATAAAATTCAGGGGATGTAAACGCTGTCGTAGTGTGGATGAAAGGCGTAAATGTTGCGAAATTAATCAGTTTTCAAAACTTATTAGTATGGACGTGTCCTAAAAGAATACTTATCACTCCATTGCATGTGTAATTTAGCGATTGACATCCAGTTATCATCTCTTAAATTAATATGCTTATTTTTGCATATGTAATCCTATTTTGTGTGAAAATACATTTTCTTTTGGGAGTTCCGGAAGCACCCCTTCACTTTTTCATATCAAATCACATCACTTTGTTGTCACTCAACCATATACACAAGTGCAACAGTGGGTGAAAGTCTTGTGTGCCGTTCCAAGCAACATAGCAGTATGACAATTACCATAAACATACAAAACAACATAGTTTATCCATCTTGTTACACAATATACACCTAATAATATGCAATATACAGTATACACAAAATAAGAAGACTGTATACAATAAAAATACACTGTATTGTAAATACACTTTATGTAATCTCAGACTGACACAATGTTCAGTGGGGGGCTTTGTGGAGGCCATGACATCTGTTGCAGGGCTCCCTGTTCTTCTGTTCTAATCTTTTCTATTTGCAAAAGTAATGTTTGGGAGTCTAACATTTATATTTCCTATTGACTCACTAAAGCTGAAGATATAAATAACCATCTTAAGACAAATGCTTTTGTGAAACACAGTACTGTGCAAAAATCTTAGGCACATAAGATATGTATCGTGAGCGATCAAGAGTTCAAAAGTCTGATTGCTTGGGGGAAGAAGCTGTCATGATGCTGGCTGGTGCGGGTCCTGATGCTGCGATACCGCCTGTCTGATAGTAGCAGTAAGAGCAGACCATGACTTGGGTGGCTGGAGTCTTTGATGATCCTCTGAGCTTTTTTCACACACCGCCTGTTATATATGTCCTGGAGGGAGGGAAACTCACCTCCGATGATGTGTCTGGCAGTTTGCACCATCCTTTGCAGGGCTTTGCGGGCGGTGCTGTTGCCGTACCAGGCAGTGATTCAGCCAGTCATGTTCTCTACAGTGCTGGTGTAGAACTGTGTGAGGATGTGGTGGTTCATTCCAAACTTCTTCAGCCTCATTGTGGACAGACCATGTGAGTTCCTCTGTGATGTGGACACTGATGAACTTGATGCTGCTGTCTCTCTCCACAAGTGATCCATTGATGGTGATGGGGCTGTGTTCTCTGTCTTTCCTCCTGAAGTCCACCACAAGCTCCTTGGTTTTACTGACATTGAGGGAGAGGTTGTGCTCTTGACACCAGTGTGTCAGAGTGTGCACCTCCTCTCTGTAGGTTGTTTCATCACAGATTTCTATTTCAATAATGATTGAAATGGATTTCTATTTATGTCTTTATAGTTCCATGTCCTCATCTACCGATAAGAATATTAGAAACTTCATAGAGCCACTAGAACTTCTTAAATTGACGAATGATTAAAAATACATTCTTGACTCAGATATTACTTTGGAGGAGCTTGTTGAGGTAATTAAAGACTTGCCAACAGATAAGGCACGTTGGTTTTGCTGCAGACTTTTTTAGATCTTATGCCACAAAACTGGCTCCAATTATGTTAGACGTTTACACGGAGTCATTAAAGATAGGTGAACTACCAGCAACCATGGCACAAGCCCTGATCAGTCTCATTCTTAAAAACAATAACGACCCAAATTAATGTAAACGTTATTATCCAATTTCACTGATCCAGTTAGATTTTAAAATATTGTCTCAAATTTTAGCTAATCGTTTAAACAGTGTAATTACATCTCATAAATATAGATCAAGTGGGGTTTATTCATGGTCATAGTTCTTCTGATAATATTAGATGTTTTATAAATATTATGTGGTCAGTAGTGAATGATTGGACCCTGATCACTGCCATCTCACTTGTCGCCGAAAAGGTGTTTGATAGGGTGGAATGTGACTCTTTTTAAGATCTTGGAAATTTACGGGTTTGGGAACATGTTTATTGGATGGATTGTTACATTATAAACTATCATTAGTGGCAGTGTAAACAAATTGATTAATTCCCGATTATTTTTCGCTTGGTAGGGAAACCCGGCAAGGCTGTCCCTCCCCTTCATTGTTCTGTCTTGTCCTGGAACCATTAGCACTCGCAAAAAAGAATTATTGCATGAGGTGTTGTGCATAAACTTCTTCTCTAAGCATATATTATTATTTGTCTCCGACCCTAGAAGACCTATGCCTACCCTCCAAATTTTCAGGATACAGGGTGAACTGGTAAAAATCGGAAGCTCTTGCTCTGACAGCTTTCCGTCCTGCCATAGCTTTCCAGCCTTTCAATGGCCCAAGCAAGGAATTAGGTATTTAGGTGTTTTATTTCCAGCAAATTTGAGAGATTTAGTTAGTTAATTTTGACCCATTAATGAAAAGGTTCTTGTATGATGTGGATTGGTGGTCTTTATGTTTGTCTATGGCAGGGAAGGTCTATGTTAAAAAAAAATTTATTATTACTATGCTTTTAATCTTAGACACATGACCCATCTGAGAGAGCCCCTCCCTGGTACAGCATTGTGGCAAGGACTGCTTGTTTAATCTCACCACTGCAAAGTCATTTTATTAAATTGCCTTGAGGATCAAAATGCATCCTATTATTTCACATTTACATTCAGTATGGACATTCAGTTTCTTGCATGTTCAATTCTGATACTTACCTAAATGTTTCCTCAAGTATATGGCTGAACCCCAAAATGATGTATGAACAAGTCCCCCTTTTTGCTGGAAAGAATGGATCTACATAATATAAACTGTAATAATGTAAACTCACCTGCTTTAGTTGCTTGAATTAATCCGGGTGTCTGTCTGTCATGTGCTTTATTAAGTTTGATGTGTTTCCTCCTTTAATTGTGAAAGCAGCGTTTACAAATAGGTTTTTGCTGATTTATGATGTTTCCCTTTTCATCAGCCTCAAATACAAAGAATTTCCAAACCTGGCTTTTTCCCCACTTTTCATTTTGACAAGATTCAGTTGAGGCTCCACAGCAGCTTTGCTTGCCGCAATCTTTTGCTTGTTGTGAGCATTCGAAAGTTCCCGACTCTGCATGGGTACCTGGTTGACCCTGTACTCCGTACCAAAGATCTAGCGAGTGTAGAGGCTTCACTCTATTCTCCACGGCATCCACGCACAACTCGCAATGCACCCCACCAAGAGCTAACCACAGTATAGCGACTACAAGGAGGTTACCTTATGTGACACTACCTCCCCTAGCAACCCGTTGATGAACACACCGTTTAAGTTTTTGATACTTTGCACCACCACTCCAGACTCTTTATTGACCTGTCTGTCTCAAATTAATTCTTGCTCAAAAATAGGACTGCACAATTATGACAAAAAATCATTGTCGTTAATATCCTTGAAATTGTAACTACGATTAATTTCAAATACAGTTTACATTCAAATACACAATTTAAGTAGATCATCTGCATGCTGTATTTTTTATGTAGGCTACACATCCACCACAAACTAAGAACTTTTCAAGAATTACTTACTATAGCCGTTTAATTAGTAAATGAAGATGGTGCCTGAACGGTCAACTTCACATTGGCCCTCTTAGGCCGGGCATACACTGGGTGAGTTCTGACACTCAGGAGGTCGTGTGCCCCGACATGCGTTGCGAGTCAGTTTATCTGATAATCGTAGAGATGCAGTGGTACACAAGATGACTTTATGACCTGGGGCCGGATTCATGGAGATATTCATAATAAAGAAATAAGAACGTTCTTAGGATAAATTATAATTCATAAGAATGTTCCTAAGTGCAATTCTTAAATAATTCCTATGAAGTTCTCAATTGACAGCCTACTCATGAGGTTGAGCAATACTTCAAAACTGGTAATTCGTAACAATTATTGCATCTACATTTTAAGTAGCGAGAGCTTTGTGATCATTTAATTAAATGTTAAGTGCATGAGATGTGTGTGTTTAACGACATTAACCGGCATAGTTTTATGCACTAGAGTAAAAAGGACAGTTTCAGCTTTCTAATGATTTAAATATTATGTTCCTAAATTTGACTGCCTGCCAAATCCTGACTCTCCTCTAACTGATTGGCCTTTATCTCTAAAGCCACTTCAAGTAGGTTGGCAAATAGGCTCGTACAACCGCACACACCTCATGAATTCAAGCCGACAATGCCCACATTTTATCAACATGTCGCTCAAAGAGCCACTCGACTCTGCTCGTAATTCCTCTCGCATGATGCAAGCCGCGACCACACAAGCACCTACAATTCAAGTTGGGAGCTTGCAGATTGCATGAAAATCACAGTGAGTAAATTTGATCAATAAAAACGTGCATATTTCAAAACTAAGGAAACTTTTATAACACACAGTTGGCGTGAACCATTCATTATTAAAGTAACTTATTGTGGGACATAAAAGGCACCTACTTGAATTGGGTAACACCAAAATCTCAAAAACGGTTGGTCAAGATTACGATCAAAGAACATATTTTAAATCAGCAATAACATTTTATAATATTGGAATCATAAATTGTGCTGCTTTACCTCGTATTACACTAAAGCACGCAATGTTTCTGGCTTGTATAGCTAATACGCATGCACATTCTAGAGTTGATTGACAGGTGATGTCTGTATCTAAAAGGTGATTGGCTCTTTTTTCTGTAAGGTGGGACTTCCTTTCTACATCCATTGACCGTTGGGCATTAGAGCTTCTTGGTTGAGCGTTCCAGTTTCTCCCATTCATTTGAATAGAAGGGGCCCGTCTCTGCTAAATAATCTCTGGTGACACTTAAAGTCTAAAATTTAATCTCATCAGCTAAAGAGGGTGTTTCTAGGAAAAGGGCCTCAATTAGATGAACTGAAAGGGTTAAACTGTCTTTATTTGAATTTTGAAGGAGCCAGAGATGGAAAAGGTTGTTCATTGTACCGAGAACTCCACATCTATAATTCAACATTTCATTTCACAGCGGTAGGAAACCTAGGGTCAGGTAATGAGTGTTACTAGGTGACACGGTAAACAAACAGATTTCTGATCTCGGCAGTGATTGTAAAGAGATGAAAAAACAGCTTGAGTTTTTTTCATGAGAAGTGGAAGAAAGCTTAAGAAATTGTATACAACCAAAATGATCATTCACAGACATCACAATATAATAGCAGGTGAGTATTGATTAGACAATACAAAAAGCATATTTGTTTCCATGAGCGCTCATTTCATAAAAACAATAATTCCTACATGACTTGAAGGCAGCATGACATTTTCTCATCTGTAAGACTTTTTGAAACAAAGATGCATCATTTGTCATCATGTCATTTCCAAAGATATCCCTTCATATTGTCGTGCAGTACTGGAGCTTATTCCACACTAGTCGCTACTTAATATTCTCAAATGACCTCTGATTGACTTTCACCAAGCAGTTTCATTCACCAGCTATCCTTGTCAAGGCCTGTGGGAATAGAAAATATTGAATAAAAATCAAGCATTTCATAATATCTGAGGATCCATTTAATGAAATTTGTGTGAATAGTGTTCCCCCTAGGAGTTCCTCAATGAAACATTAGTAGCCATGAAATCTATGTTATGTGCTAAGTTTAGTATTAAATGGGTTGGAAAAATTAGCGTTCGATTGGTTTTCCCATCCAACACTAGGTGGTGCTTTAATACACACTTTTACTCTTTCGCTAGTATCTTCGAAACATTATGGGCAATGATTACCTGAGTTAAGTGAAACAAAACATATTTCACAGATTTCTTTTCAATCATAAATCTGCCATTTGTAGTTTTCCGAAAAGCCTACTTTTTCAAACAACTCCTTGACCGTCCAGTGTCTGATTCCCACAAAATTTTGCATGTTAAACCATTCTATTCAGAACTTTTTGTCATGAGTGTCTCTAGATGCATGCAGTATTTTGCACGAATCGAACCAGCTGACTTGGAGTATGAAAAATTAGAGGTGTGTTCCAAAAAGAAGTGTACTATGAGTACCCGATGATGCAATCCTTCAACCTACAAAACAGAGTGTGAAATGTTGGACACTTCATGCACTCAGTGTAAGTGGCTTGCCGTATGTAGCGGAAGGGCCGGAGTTACCTGGCTGCGTTTCTTGTCTGACAAAACGGTTGTAAATAATGCAACTTGTGAAACTTCAGTGAAGACAACAACTTACAAATGGAAGTTGAATGCTTTACTGTCACACCACGCTGTGTGAATATATTTGAGATAAGTGTTGAACTGAGGTTTGGCTAACGTGCTAAAGCTAACGGCAACACATTGTACGTGTTTGAAACGTCACTTCCATCAGCTGTTAAACACTGAATGCTTCCGTGTAGTAAAAATTTGATAAGTGTTCCATTTGGGACTGTACTTCACTTTGAAAATGCATACAATACATGGCTGAGTGCACAGTGTATATTGTAAGTTCATAGAGTATAGTGCATGAATTGGGATGCAACTTAGGTTTTTCGGAAATCTTAGAATGGTGGACAGTATAGCTACAGAGTTACTAGAGTACCTAGTAATGAAATGACTTTGCCCCCTGACAGATGTGTTTCTTCCAATTTGGCAATTTTGGTTATTTTCTGTTATTTTGATCGGGGACCACACACTTTGCACCCTGATAATTGCCTTTTGCAGCTATATTATCACAATTTTGATAAGCCACATCAAGTACAACTAAATTGTGCTGCCCAGCATGATTATTATATTTGTGTATAGCACAGGAATAGTAGATCAGATTTACAGTATAATACTGTAGATCTCTGTTTTGTGCAGACACATTAAGGACATAGTTAATGAGTTTGCTTTGTTGCCTGATTAAAAAAATAATTAAAAAAACAATATGGAGTAAGCAATCAGACTTGGAATGGATAAATGGACACTGTTTCCTGCACTATTCCTTACATGTAATCAGCTGTGTGTCCAACAGGCCAAATCTTAGGTATGTTTTTGCAGTGAGTATTCACAAGTAATAGCACTTTATTTCTCTCTGCAGGTATCAGATAGTTGTGGAGATCATTCAGGCGACCACTATCAGCAGTATTCCACAGCTGAAAAGACAGAAAGGTAAGATGCCCTGCCAATCACATCACTCTTTTATTTGGGCTGCAACTCCGGGTCACCACTTTTTTACCCCGTTTCTTCAGTTGACTGTAATGATGAGCTTTTAAGGATGCTCCTAAATCTTCTCTCAGGTTCTAGACAGTTTCTATCTGACTAATTCTGAACTCATTTTTCTGCTCCATTTTCATTCCCTCATGTTTTCCAATTTCCTTTAATGGAGTCTAATGGAGTCCACATATCATATCCCATCAATACATCTTCATGATGGACCATCTAAGAAAGGGCAATACGCTAAAGTGAGGCTCTTATAGCAACACGACAACACGCATACAAATATGTCACCTTGTTTGCTCTGAACTTTCCAGCTCTATTATGCAGTTGTTCTTTCTGAAAAGAGTGTCAGTAGTTCACTGTAGCCATGTACCCGCTCTGTGATTTGGCAGTTGGGTAATTATTGTGAAGCAGGCGTGGGGTGTGCATGGCAGAGGAGCACTTGTTTCAGACGGTGGGTGGCAGTAGCCAGCATTGACATTTACTGTGCAGCTCATAAAACGGATCACCTAATCAGGGCCATATTAACATAAGGGCTAGGCGGGGCTGAAGCCCCAGGGCCCAATAGCGGAGGGCAGGAGTCCTTCATTACTGTTGCTTGCATTCTTGATTGAAGAGTCATAAGTACACCAGAATGTAATGGTTTGTGGTGTTTTTGCAAAAAACAATCTCACCGGGGGAGCATGCCCCTTCAGGAGAGCGCTCGTTCTCAAAATGATCTTATTAAAAACATATTGTGGTCAGCAATGTTACAGGAGAGACTGAACCACCTGACACGGATGTCCCTGGTATGTGATTGTAACGCAGTTTAATGGAAAGGAGGTGGCGAGAACCGGCCTGGCGATATAAACAATATTTTAATGATTAAACAAAAGACAAACACACACAGTTCAAAAATTGGCCCCCATTCATTTCCATTGGAAGTGCTTCACTGTAACCAGATTTTTCACAAATGTATTATTTTTTTTTTTAAAAGAAGATGAGGTACAAATCAAAATGAATTTTTGTGGTTATCAATGTTATGCCACAAATACTGACTATTGAGCTTAAATGGTATTGAACCAGGAACATTTCTTTAAAGCAGCATGTGTGCAAGCGTTGTTTTAAGAACCCTGTTTGCAATTATTTAATTTCTGGGTTTTTTGTAATTATGTTGTACGTAATATGTCTGGAATAGATAATTAGCAGTAAATGCTGCTTTTTGTGTGCTTGACAAGCACTGCTTGTGTGAAATGCAGTTTTGTGTAAAAATTAAAAAAAATAAAAAACTCTGTAGCAAACATTATAGTGTGAGATGAGCCATGAGGAAGGCCCTTGTGGTTACTATCGCCCCAGGGCCCTGTGTGTTCTTAATCCAGGCCTGCACCTAATAACTACAGAAATTATCCTCGCCAAACACTATACGAAACTGATGTGGTTGATTAATTTTTCAAAGTTACAATGCTTTTATTTCAGCTTAATATGTATACACTATAGTCAACATCCACACTGAAAAGTGTAACTCTGTGGCGCTATCAAAACATTGCTCTGATTGTTCTAGGGTCCAAACCAGCAAAACAAATCAATATTGACACAAACAATGGGGTAAGCTTGGAGTGGGACTATCTTTTGGCATACCAATTGTAGGGCTGCATGATAATACTTGTATACATTCTTTTATATCTTAATGCAAAAACATGGGATTTGTGCATTCATTTCTTTAAGAGAGTAATTGAACACAAATGTGTTGCCTATTCTTGGATATTACTTTTTAAACCACCAGGATTCTAATTCAGAAAGGCACTTCTAAGACCAATCAGTGAGCAAATTTATTGCGAGAAAGCTGCTTAAGGCTGGAAGCCGGCATTCCTGTTTACATGCACTGCGTTATTGGCTTTCTTTTTATACATGCTGCTCGGTCAGTAAGCAACTTTCTACAGCAACAAAATTTCCCAGCACCGCTTGTGTAAATAACAAACATGGGATCCGAGGAAGACTTTGCAATTTGTTTTCTCCATTGCTTAGCTTTATTTCCAGATATTCCACTATTATTGCTGTTGAGAGAATTTTCATTTTAGAGTGAACTATCCCTTTAATGCACACGATGGGAAGCAGTTGGTCAAGAAGGGGCAGTTTATTTGTCATGTTTCTGTCTCCTGTCGGCCAGTAATAGGTAAATCTATAAATCTGCCACTGTTTCATCACAAAGACATGGCTGTCACAGGCAGGAGTGCAGGGAGAGCAGCTGTGAATGTGACAACCGCTGGTTTGTGGTGATTGCTCATATTTTCAGACACACAGAGTGTTGGGGATTCGAGCTGAATGCCACAGATGGCTCTGTCCGTTCAAACATCACATGAAAAGTCAACAGCTGAAAAAAATAAACGTATTCCTATACAAGCGGTTTTATAATCACAATTAAAATTGTATTTCTTGTTGATGTTTGGTCCAGCGGGCAGCAGCATTCAATGAATCGGCTTGTTATCTTCTCAAATCGGGTATTGAAGTTTGAATAGAATTGTTCAAAAATTCATGAAATCAAAATGTACCCTGTTAACTTTCTTAATATGTTTTCCTGGTCTTATTGTGCAAGATTATATATATATATATATATATATTGTTAGGGGTATAACAGTTATGACCCAGACCAGATTTGGAGAAAGAAAACCAGGAGTCGAGAAATTCAATTAAAGAATCAAAATTTACTGAAGAATAGTTTGCAGTGAAATTGGTAGAGCCAACGACAAAGTCTCATGAGGAGATCGAAAGCTAACTCGTACCTTACACAAAATCTTACATCAATTATACCATTTGCAAGGACATACATTCCATTATTTTACTCCTGATTGGCTAAAAGAACATAAAGTCACAACATATAGATAGTTAAATGGCCTATCAACATTAATCAGCGCACTTGTCGTCCGCGCCCGAGATTTACGTCTGAAGTGACCTCGCAGATGGTCGCGGGGCGTCTTCGAGTCGGCCTGGTGTGCATCCCTGATTCAAAACCTAGGTAGAAGGTCAAACGCACACACAAAACACTGACGAACGACAGTCCTTCTCTGGGCACAAGACAGCTAGAGCACACATTATCAGGCCATTTAAACCAAAACAGAGAGATAAAATATTCACTCCTCGGGCAGAGGAGAGGGTTGAAATAACATACATTTCTTCCCTAAAGAAATAATAATAGAAAATCACACTTCTACTATTCAGGTAGTATTGCATAGGACTTTAAACCATATACTTAATCATAGAAAAGTAACGATCAAACACAGAACATATGTTTAACATTCTCCCTGCCCCCTCTCATCACAGCTAAGCTTATCCCCAAAGGACCTTCAGACTACGGGCAGGACAGAGAGAAAGACTCTGGAATGTTCCTTAAAAGACACTAGTTAACATTCCAACACACATAAGATTCAAAGTATATTTCAGTTATGCATAAGAAAATAGAATTGATTATGTGATCATGCATATAGTTAATTCATCATTTTATTAAAGAAGTTAAGCGACAGAATATAGATAGATATTGATATAAAAGGATATATATATATGTATTGATATATCTGAAGAGACAAGGGATTTTTGACCCTCACCCTTCAGTTCCCCGTTTTAGACCAATGTGGGGTCCAATACCGCCACGTCTGGTCTACCAAGTGAGGTCACTACGGAAGGTGGAGTGGTAACGCATGCTTCCCTGACGGGTCACACTTGTCTCTTCGCCTCATTGCGGACATGCTGGATACTAAAAATTCCCAGTCCCCACGCGAAGGCTCTCCCACCTTCCACTCACAACAGGGCATGGATGTTATCCTTCTTAAGTTTCTCTTCCAAGCGTGTCGTCAGTTTTCTCAGTCGGTTCTCCTCCTCGGAAGGGTTCAAGTTACTGCAAGCAGACCTGCATACATAAGAAAAACAGAAACGAACACACATCCACACACAGACAGAGGACACCCATTCCCAAAAGAGCTCCAAAAGCATATAACACATATTTAACAGCTCCCATGACCAAATCCTCTGACGCAGCTACAAACTCCTCCCAAGCTTCCTCCACATATTCCTCCACTGTTTCCGTCATGTCAGTAAATATTGCTCCTACCGAAAAAGCCAAAACCAATGCTACTGCTATAGCAGACGGAGGTTCCGAATCAGTATACCATGGAGTGCCCTTAGATTTAAACCATACAGAATTCAAATACTCATAACCTGCAAATGGATCATTAGTTTTTATCTGTTCCAGAAATGCAGTGATACATTTCTGCCGAGCTGTTTGCCCCTTCAACCGAGGAAAGTATTCAGTCTCCTGCTTCAACTCTGCAACACAAAGAGACAGCTCTGCTTCGTTAGCTTTCTTACTCTTATCAACTGGACGCCATGCAGGACCCATGGGGTGTGTCAACCTGTGTTTGGCACAGTCCTTTGATGGAGTCTTAGACTCTAGATCTCTGATTTACTGTACTGAAGAAATTGGACTCAGAAATTGTCTAAATTGTTTTGCCCTGTCAAACCACTCATCTCCAATAGCTACATCGGACAACTGAGGCCACATCCTCACCTGAAATGATTTATAATTGTCCCACAACAGCTCCTCATACTTTAAAGGTACCAGACTAGTCTTTGCTCGAGTGTACATCATTTCAATATTCAGTTTAAACACTTGCAAATGCATCCATGCTGTCACATTATAAGCCATCGATGTAGGATTATAATGTGGTCAGGGATCCAGCTCATTGAACTGAAATCTCCTTCAAACAGGTCAACGCCTCCACTCCTCATCCACCGACCTTTTTGCATAATGAGGGTAGTATCGGGATAATTTGGGGAGTGACCAAGCCAATAGGTCACTGTCTCATTTCTGTCCAGACGATAACAACGATCATTTACCTTTTGGTACATAGTCGGAATTAAATTTAGACCCTCAGTTGAATTTAGACATGGGTATTGTACCCATGATGGATGGTTATCGATCTCCTCGCAATCCCAATGAGTTGAAAACGCATGGAATCTCCCTGTCCAAATTGAAATTTGAATCCACATCAAAAATGATAAAGCGATCAGAATTAAAAATACCAACGAGAGCGGAAGTACCAATCGGATGAAAGCTCGTTTCGCTTTCAGACGTCTCTCACTACGCACTTCTTCTTGAAGAATTAGCAGCTTCAGTATGTCGTCGGATTCAGCCATCTGTAATGATAAAACATTTGTTCTAGAATTCTAGAATTTTAACATACACGACAGACATTTTATGATCCCGAGGTAGTAAGTTGTTACACTTTTCAAGTGGTTTCACCTGTGACCAATGTCTCCATACGGTACCCAAAACCCCCCTGTCCAGTAGAACAGAGGTGTTAGTGGTCAATACCACCTGATAAGGCCCATCAAATTTCGGACCTAAGGGGGAAACTATCTCCCGCTGTAAATTACATTGTCACCTATTTCAGGCAAAGCAGGCATGTCTTTTTGCTCAACATTATCTTGATCTGCTTGTCGTTTGCTAACACTAACCCGTGTGTCTCGCAGACTGTCATCCAAAGCTTTCAGATAATTTTGTAAAGCGTCTTTCAAAGGCCCGGATGGTCCCTCATGTTGCAAGGGGGCATCCCAGGGCAGCCGCATGTAGCGACCTGTCATTACCTCAAAAGGGCTGAACTGTGTAGTCTTGTTAGGGCTGGCTCTCATGCTTAACAAAATCGCTGGGACAGCTGCATGCCACCCTTTCCCCCACTCCAACAATCTCTTTCTCAATGAAGTTTTAAGCATACGATTAGTGCGTTCAATAGATCCGCTAGATTGGGGCCTAAATGGAATGTGAAAGTGTTGCCTCACCCCCATCAACTTCATGACATTTTTCATCACCTTCCCAGTAAAATGTGTACCCTGATCTGAATCAATTTGTAAGGGCAAACCCCATCTTGGGAAAACTTCATTCAACATAATCTTGGCGGTTGCATCTGCAGTGCAGTTTCTCAGTGGAAATGCCTCAACCCATCTGGAAAACAGATCAACAATCATTAGAATGTATGTAAAACCTCCACTAGGGGACAGTGGACCTATGAAATCAATTTGGAGGTGGGTCCACGGCCCTTGAGGTCGAGGGGCATGTCCTAAGGGAATTTTCAGCTTAGAAGAAGAATTAACCTTAAGGCATACTAGACATCTCTTACAAAAATCATTGCAAGAAGCCCTCAGTCGTGGCCACCACCAGGTTTTGGAAATCATTGCATGTAGTTTTTCAGGACCTGCATGTGCCAAACCATGATACAAAGACATTAGTTCAGTTCTAGCAGAAACAGGACAAACAAAACACTCATTAACTTTCCACAGTCCTTCTGCATTTTTCTGAGCTCCTAATTTTGTCCATTGTTCTATCTCTTCAGGGTCATCCTCATCATAGAGTTTAAAAATGTCTCTGGGGGTCTCACTCTCCTGAGGAGCAAGAGCCATAACACTCACGCAAGTCTCAGTCCGTGTTGCAGCCTCTCTGGCAGCTGTGTCAGCAGCTCGGTTTCCTGCGGCCTCAGGAGATTTTTTCCGTTGGATGTCCAGTGACTTTGATAACTGCTCCTGTTGCAGGAAGATCACAGGCATTCATAAGTTCTTTTACCTGCTGTTGATGAGAGATCGGCAGACCGGCAGTGGTTAGAAATCCTCTGCCTCTCCACACAGGGCCGAAGTCATGAACAGCACCATATGCATAACGGCTGTCAGTGTAAACATTGACTCGTTTCCCCTGGCCATACTGCAATGCCCGTGTCAATGCGACCAGCTCGGCCACTTGAGCCCCTCCTCCTGAAAGAGAACCGCAGTCAACAGTTTCACCATGTTCATTTACAACAGCCCAGCCAGTGAAGCGTTTTCCCTGTTCATGAAAGCTGGAACCATCCACGAACAGCTTCATGGCATCAGAAAGTGGTTCAGATTGAAGAGGGCTCTGGCTGTCCGTCTCGATCAGTCGGGCACAGTTGTGTGCAGTTCCTTCTTCTGGAAGCAAGGAGGCAGGGTTGATAGCAGTTTCAATGTCAATATTTATATCCACATTTTTACTCGAGAGTGGCCTCCCATTTAGCTCGTCTTTGATTAGAGATAGAGCCTAAACGAGTGTTTGTTAACAGTTTCAGAATCTGGTGTCTAGTGTGCAGTATCACCTTCTGATGAGTCACAATGTCCTCTGTAACCTTTACAGCCCACTCTGCACAGTCGCATATCAACAGGCACGGATGCTGTCCTGCCATTGAAACAGGAATAGGGGCAGAATAATATCCTACCATCCCATAGGAGTTTCTTCCTGGAACCCTTTGACCCAGGGCCGCTGAATAGGATCGAGTTCCCACCCATGTCCATAGATGGAACGGCCTGCTGGCATCGGCATGACGTAATGCTGGGGAGGAAGCAAGAGTTTCTTTGATACTCACAAAGGCCTCCTCCATCTCCTCAGTCCAGTCGATCAGCTCCGATCCAGGTTTTCCTCCTTTCAGCACCTCTGTGAGTGGTTTAGAAAGTTCAGTGTATTCAGAAACATACTGGCGGCAATAATTCAAAAGACCCATTACTTGCCTTAGACCAGTGACCGTGTTTGGTTTTGGAAGTTCAATGATAGCTTTAACTCGTTCAGGAGTGATGAGTCTGCCGTGCACACCCACAATTTGCCCCAAATAAGTCACTTCAGACAGTGCTAGCTGTGCTTTCTTCAAGTTTACTTTGAATCCCCCGTTTTGGAGGGCATTCAAAACAGTCTGTACAGCAATCAAATGTTTGAACTTGGTTGGACTAGCAATTAAAATGTCATCCACATATTGTAGGACATCTTACCGGATCGATGAAGGATGCTAGTACCTGATGAAACAGTGTGGGTGAGTTGCAGAAACCTTGTGGTAAACGACTCCATGTCCATTGGCGACCCCTGCTGGTGAAAGCAAATCTGCCTTGGTCCTCCTTGGCTAGGGGACAAGTCCAAAAACCGTTAGAAATGTCTAAAGCAGTAAAAAGACAATGTTCAGATCCTATCTCATGTAGGATAGTTGTGGGGTTGGCCACCAGAGGGTGCATTTTTTCAGACACTGAATTCAGAGAAGTGTAATCAATAGTCAAACGCCAGCTCCCATCCGGCTTTTTGACAGGCCACATGGGAGAGTTAGTGGGAGAGGAGCAGGGAATCACAATTCCCCGTTTGCATAGTTCATCAATAACCATGTCAGCCCCCTGTCGAGCTTCATTTTTCAAAAGATTTTGTCTTTTGGCTTCATGCAAAGGACCTGGGATGTTCAGTGGCTGAATCTGTGCTAAACCACAATCATATTTATCTTTTGCCCATACATCAGGAAATTTGGAAATTATAAACTTCTACTCAGGGCGAGTTTCAGTTAACCTAGCAGGTTCAGCCACTGCACATCTCTGCTCATGGTGGGGGCCACTCTGAGATAAGCAAATTGTTTCATTGCAGCCAAGCACTAGCTTATCTTGAGAAAGCAAAACATCAGCTTCGAGTTCTTTCAGAATGTCAACACCGATTAGAGTCCCTACAGTGTTTCTCCCTACCCAAAATTCAGTCCACTATACATTTTCAGAGTTAGAAATGGTTAGAGGGACAGGAACAGATTTATGATATACATTTGTGCCATTTAGACCTTCTATATACAAAGTTTCAGAAGTGATCTCAAGATCGAGATCTGTAATTGATACAGTCGCGCCCATGTCAATCAAAATAAGGCATTGCCGGCCTCCTAACAACGCATGTATGAATGGGCGGGTGTCTGCATAATTACATGAACCGGAGGCCGCTGACCCCTATTCGTCCCCTATCAGCTGCCTCAGCTTTTTGAGCTCAGCTGTAGTCAGAGAGTTAAGCTTCGGAGCATCACTGTTGACAGAAACATCATTTTTAGGACCTTACTTTTTCTCATTTCTGTGATTTTTTTTTTATTTATTTATTTTTTTTATTATTTTTTTATTTTATTTTTTTTTTGTTTACCACTTCGACAATGTCTAGCAATGTGGCCCTCTCTGTTACAATTTCTGCATCTAGCGACAGGCTTGGTACAATCTCTAGAGGTATGACCTCTCTCATCACAATTATAACAGATTATGTTATTGCGGGGACTCATTTCTACTTCAACTGACACAGCAGATACTTTACCCACATTAACCTCATCATCACGTGTTTGCAAACGGCTCCAGCTTACAGAGCACCAACGAAGCAAATCCTCCCAATATCTAATGTCAATGGCACTGTTCAACAACATGTCTCGGTATTGTTTATTCAATCCGCCTGTAGCGGATTCTATCACTATGGCAGAATCAAGATCTTCTATATTGTTGTTTGCAGCACAGTACGTTTCATATGCTATGCGAAAGCGCTCAATGTATTCTAAGGGGTTTTCGCCAGCCCTCTGTTTAATCTGTGTTACACTGGTCCAGGGAAAAGACCCCCGACCCAAAATATCTTTCACGCGTATTTTGTAATCTGAGTAAGCTTCACAAAACTCAGGCCAATCTGTGGGGACTCTGGGGTGGAAAGGAGCAACCTGAACCGCCCTTAATTTGCTGGTGGGAACCAAACCTTCAACCAAAGACTGTATATCTGCCATCCCCAGATTCTGTTGCCTAGCAACGGCTTCTAGCCTGTCCCATAGAATTTTGTTTGGGTTATACAACTTAAAAGGTTCCAACCCTGCAAGCAAACTGTTTTTCTCAGCAGCCGTGAGCCTGACCCATTGACCATCCTCACAGCCAGCCCCCATCTCAGCATTCAATCCTCCCCAATCCTGATGTCGGATTGGGGCGGCGAATGCCGTCTCAATGGGTTTAGACATTTCTCTGGGGGACAAGTTAAGATTTCCGACCCCCGGTTTCTGCTTAATCTGCTTTGTGTGCATGGCAGGAATCTCTGAAATGTTATAAGGTGGGGGGCGCGAAACAGCCACATTCAACAATCTGCGTGCCTCAGCATATGGCCCATCGTTCTGATTATCAGTCTGCTCACCAGCGCTGAAAGCAGCCGCTGCCTGTGCAGTCTGAAAAGAGGAGGTGGGGGCCAAGGGAGGACGGAGAACTGTCTCATCTTTCACAGCATTTTCTGCTTTTTCACAAACAGCCTCGAAACCCTTACTCAAACTACGCAGATCACAGCCAACTTCCTGCCCAATAATTTTTGCCACTCTATCACGCTGGGCAATCAAACTAGACCATCCGTCCATCATATTTGGAATTGCCTTTTCATGGTTTAACGGTATACCACCCAGTTTACAAATCCATGAATAGGCAAACACGGATAGATATTTGGCCCTATCAGCGTCTTTTTTGTTCTGCAGCCAGTCAATCTGCTGCATGACTTTCCAATCAGAATCAAACCCCTGACTGACCATTTTCTTAATGAGCTGTGCACATTTCTTTGATTTGAGCACGTCAGAGCAGAGCTGTTTACAGCGTGTGCCCTCCTCGTTTTGGTCAGAACTACTTAGAAAATTCCCTTTATCAGACATTTTTCTTGGTCACAGTTGATAATCACTACCAAAAAGATTTTAGCAGCAAATATTTTACGCAGATAAATGAACTATAGCAGCAACAATACTGGATTTCTACCAATTTCACCACAAAGTATTCTTCACAAACATCCTGGTCACATATACTGATCCATACCAATTCGGGTCACAATTTATTTATTTACTTGGGACCGCTCCTGATGCATCCCTGGCAAAACAATCCCTATTGTATTTTATTTTATTTTATAACTAATATCTGAATCCCTAACTGCCTGATTCACTAAGCTCGGGGTACCCCTATCTGAGGTGGAAGAGATTGAGCAGGTTTACGGTGCCACTGGACCTCCCGTCCAGGGACGCACTCTGCCGGGGTGGTGCTACACCAATGCCCACCTGGGCACCCCACAGAGCACGTTTCACTTGCGATGTTTGCTGTTTTAACCCTTAACAGCTCTCTCAGCGACTTCTTATACTCTCAATAATATAATTAAATTACTCTTCACTTGCCTCGTCGGCATCCTCCACCAAACTGTTAGGGGTATAACAGTTGTGACCCGGACCAGATATGGAGAAAGAAAACCAGGAGTCGAGAAATTCAATTAAAGAGTCAAAATTTACTGAAGAATAGTTTGCAGTGAAATTGGTAGAGCCAACGACAAAGTCTCACGAGGAGATCGAAAGCTAACTCGTACCTTACACAAAATCTTACATCAATTATACCATTTGCAAGGACGTACATTCCATTATTTTACTCCTGATTGGCTAAAAGAACATAAAGTCACAACATATAGATAGTTAAATGGCCTATCAACATTAATCAGCGCACTTGTCGTCCGCGCCCGAGATTTACGTCTGAAGTGACCTCGCAGATGGTCGCGGGGCGTCTTCGAGTCAGCCTGGTGTGCATCCCTGATTCAAAACCTAGGTAGAAGGTCAAACGCACACACAAAACACTGACGAACGACAGTCCTTCTCTGGGCACAAGACAGCTAGAGCACACATTATCAGGCCATTTAAACCAAAACAGAGAGATAAAATATTCACTCCTCGGGCAGAGGAGAGGGTTGAAATAATATACATTTCTTCCCTAAAGAAATAATAATAGAAAATCACACTTCTACTATTCAGGTAGTATTGCATAGGACTTTAAACCATATACTTAATCATAGAAAAGTAACGATCAAACACAGAACATATGTTTAACATTCTCCCTGCCCCCTCTCATCACAGCTAAGCTTATCCCCAAAGGACCTTCAGACTACGGGCAGGACAGAGAGAAAGACTCTGGAATGTTCCTTAAAAGACACTAGTTAACATTCCAACACACATAAGATTCAAAGTATATTTCAGTTATGCATAAGAAAATAGAATTGATTATGTGATCATGCATATAGTTAATTCATCATTTTATTAAAGAAGTCAAGCTACAGAATATAGATAGATATTGATATAAAAGGATATATATATGTATTGATATATCTGAAGAGACAAGGGATTTTTGACCCTCACCCTTCAGTATATATATCACCGGTTGAACTTTATCTCTCTCTATCTCTGCAGACAGTAAAGGGAAAGAGGCCGCCGCACTGAAGGCCGATCTGTTACGTGCCAGAAACATGAAGCGTTACATTAACCAGCTCACGGTGGCAAAGAAACGGTGTGAGAAACGGATCCGGCTCCTGGGGGACCGAACTATGAGCAGCAAGAGGATGGAGCCCCGGACGAGGTAGACGGTCCTCAGAGCCAACGGGTACAAGAAGAAATTACATTCACATTAATATTTGAAAGCTCTGAAAGTAAAGTGCAGATTCTTACATGTAGATAAAACCAATCCAACTCTTAATGTACAGTGCATTCATAGCGCTTCACTTTTTCCACATTTTGTTATGTTACAGCCTTATTCCAAAATAGATTTGTTTTTTATTTTTAATACATTTGCAAAGATTTCAAACAAACTTCTTTCACGTTGTCATTATGGGGTATTGTTTGTAGAATTTTGAGAAAAATAATGAATTTAATCCATTTTGGAATAATGCTGTAACATAACACAAAGCGCTGTGAATACTTTCAGGATGAAAGAAAGACTAGATTTACTGTACCCAAGAAAAACACATGCAGTGACTTTATCGCTTGAAGTTTGTAGTCTCTGTACTCTGAAGTCTCTAGTGGGCATTACCACTGCTGTCGACATTGTTGGTGGATGCATGTCTGGCCATATCTTTAAAAATGTGATCACAGATGAGACATATTGCAATTAAGAAATTGTTACACATGAAAATATGTAAGACAACTAAAAACCTATTCGAACAGGATTCGTTTTCTGGACCTATGTCTTTAAAGTATCTACTGTTGGTGTCTGTAATGTTTACTGCTGATTCACACAGGATAAGCGATGTCTGTAAAATCACCAAGATGGAATTTACTACTGCTTTTACACACTGCTGTCACACATAACTGAAATGAATACTGTGCCGATTAATTATGCAGATTCTTTTTTAAACTTGATCAAAAAGGGTTTTACTCTACAGCCGTGACCAAAAGAATTGGCAGTGTGTTTTGCAAAGTTTTCTGCTTCAGTATTTGGAAATATTTTTTCACATGTTTCTATGGTATACTGGAAAACAGTGAGAAGCATTTCATGAGATTTAAAGGCTTTTATTGGCAAAAACATTTAATATATGCAAAGAGTCAATATTTACAGTGTTGACTCTTGTTCTTCATAACCTCTGCAATTCCCTCTGTCATGCTGGATATCAGCTTCTGGGCCAAATCCTGACTGATGGAGATCCATTCTTGCCATATTAGTGCTCGGAGTTGATCACAATTTGTGGGCTTCTGCTTGCCCACTCGCCTTGACCACAGGTGCTCTATGGGATTAAGATCCGGGGAGTTGCCTGGCCATGGATCCAAAATTTCAATGTAATGATATCCGAGCCACTTCATTATCACTCCTACCTTGTGACATGGTGCTCCATCATGCTGGCAAATGCACGGATCATCACCAAATTGCTCCTTGGTCATTGGGATAAGTTGCTCTTCCAGGATGTTTTGATACCATTATTTATTCATAGCAGTGTTTTTGGGCAGAATTGTGTGAGAGCCCACTCCCTTGGATGAAAAGCAACCTCAGGCACAGGACTCATGGTACCGACACAGGACTCATGGTACCGTTTACCATTTCTTTTCCGGACTATCGATTTTCCAGATGTCCCAAACAGTCAGAAGGGGGCTTCATCAGAGAAAATATCTTTGCACCAGTCTTCTGCTGTCCAATCCTTGTACTTCCTGCAGAATTTCAGTCTGTCCTTGATGTTATTCTTGGAGAGAAGTGGCTTCTTTGATGCCCTTCTTGACACCAGGCCATTGTCCAAAAGTCTTCGCCTCACTGTGCGTGCACTGGTGGTGACAAGATTCTGTAGCTGACTCCTCAGGAGGCGACAGTCCTGGCACTTGCTGAACACTCTGGGACGTCCTGAAGCCTTCTTCACTGCAGTTGAACCTCTCTCCTTGAAGTTCTTGATGATCCGGTAAATGGTTCTTTCGGGTGCAATATTCTTTGCAGCAATTTCCTTGCATGTGAGACCATTTTGATGCAAAGCGATGATGGCTGCACATCTTTCTTTAGAGGTAACCATTGCTAATAAGAACACCTGATTGGAGGCACTTCTTCCCTCCTTTTATAGTAATCATTCTGCTCTTATAATCCAATCAGAATGATAGAGTGATTTCACCTGACTAGTACTCATTCACACTTTCCCAGGTGCTGCTGATATGAGCTGGTCATTTTTATTGCCAGGGCCAAAAAACAGTGAAAGTTGAGTTAATTTTTTTTTTTTGGCCGAGTTTTTGAAATTATTTAAAATGCATCTGATCACTCTGCACAATAATCTAGAAACAATGTGAATCAACATCACAACAACTGAAGCAGAAAACTTTGCAAAAAAACAAAATTGATGTCACTGCCAATACTTTTGGCCATGGCTGTATATGGGATTGATTATAAGAAATTGATTGGAATATCGGGCTAAATTCAACAGAATTTGTGACATTAATGAACCTTATCCTACATTACACTCTTGAATTAAAATATAGACAATCCTTTAACTTAATTTTAAGTGTCCCTCCGGAATGTATTTTCCAAAACGTGGGACTCCTTGAGGCAAAACCTGCATCACTTCAAACTCAACATCCAGCATTATCTGAAGAGCGTCTTACATTTTCTGGCATCTTCTCTTGACCAACATCTACTTATCCACAGTCCACAATATTTAAAGGGCTGGAAAGTGCAGATTTACGGGCTTTTTATCAACATTTCAATTCACATTATTTTTACAGGCCATTATCTATTAGGTAAAACATTACTGTCATTTGTATCCGTAGCGTGCACAACGTAAAATTCTGGAGAAATTACTGAATGAACGATTCACACTGGATTAAAATGACTGAGAAGCTCTTGTATTTATTACATAAAACTTATCCTGTCTGAATAGAGCTTAAGACAAACATGCCTGTTCCTAACACTGTAAGCCTCTAGTAGCTACAAACTCTATATCTGTCTTACCGGATGCTGTTTTCTTCAAAAATGAGCCATTTTCTACTTGTCTGTAAGATTTCTTGGGTAAATAATCCAATGTTATGTATCAGATGTATAGAACAAAATATGCGGTCCAGCAGAAAAAGCATGATAAACAAATCATCGGCAAAATATGTAGTCCACTACTGATGATAAAATAGTGCTGAGAATCTCAGCTTTCCAACAACACCTAGATTAAACTTTTAGTCCACTCAGAGGACGAGATATTCAATAAAACCGTGGATAAGGGGGCCTGGGTAGCTCAGCGAGTAAAGACGCTGACTACCACCCCTGGAGTCGCAAGTTCAAATCCAGGGCATGCTGAGTGACTCCAGCCAGGTCTCTTAAGCAACCAAATTGGCCTGGTTGCTAGGGAGGGTAGAGTCACATGGGGTAACCTTCGTGGTCACTATAATGTTGTTCTTGCTCTCGAGTTGTGCGTGGACGGCGCAGAGAATAGCGTGAAGCCTCCACACGCACTATGTCTCCGCGAAAACGTGCTCAACAAGCCACGTGATAAGATGCGCGGATTAACGGTCTTCGACACGGAGGCAACTGAGATTCATCCTCCGTCACCCAGATTCAGGCCACCACGAAGACTTGGAGCACATTGGGAATTGGCCATTCCAAATTGGGGAGAAAAGGGGGGGGTGGAATCTATAATATATTGATTTGGTATGTGTGATCACAAAATGTACTGAACGTCTATGGATGAGTTTATGGTGAGGGATCAGCTGCATCAGAGCACCACCTCCATTTCAGATCTGTATATTGTGAAGGAGGAATATACAATAGAGGAAAAAATATTTTCTGTATTATTTGCTGCCACTCTTTTAGCATGGACATGGAGCAAACAGAGCCTGAATCACAGGATGAAAAATGTATATAAGCAGATCGTAAACCTATACAATATTAACAGAGTCTTTTTTATTATTATTAGTTTAAGGTTTTTCTATAAAATGAGACCAATATTTTGCAATTAGTCCACTGTATGTGTGTAAGACGAGCTTTTACATTTGGCTGTGAAAAATGCAGGAGGCAGCAGAGCTGAAGTGGTCAAATAAAACATTATCATTTCGGCCTGAACATATTTGTCCAAATAGGGCATGGACTTTGGACATTTACCGGTCTGCCATGATGACATTTAGAAATGTGTAATAATAGGTAGGGTCCTGCTCACCCTGCAGTTGGTCGTATGACGGGCTGTTGTTGGCACAGTAGCTCTAGGCTGTTCTGCTCCACACAGTCAAGCTTGTCTCTGAATGTTTCCACAGGCCGAACTGTAATAGGCCTGGTGAAGAGCAGTGCCCTGACATGAAGCACAGTGAACACAAACAGCCCATATCTCCAGCTCAGCATGCATTCTTACAACACAGAACCCTCTGTGTTTAGAGTTCAACAACACGATTATATCTCTCGGTTATTATCGTGCAGATATAAAGTTCAGAAACCTGTTTACTTCAAAAGATGTGGAACAAACTCATCCTCTGACAGCAGTGGGACTGGTTAATGACGCAGCTTTTTCAAGATGAACTTCTCTGAAGTGTAGTGTTTTTTGCAATCTAAAATATTTGTTATAATAATGCAGTGTGCTTAATTTGTGTCTCACAGATCCTTCAGTTTGAGGAGATCATGACGAACTCCGTGTACCGGGAGCATTTCCGTGTCTACATGGAGCGTGTGGATAAGAGAGCCCTGATCAGCTTCTGGGAGCTGGTGGAGGTGCTCAAGAGCGCCAACAAGGTCAAACACACACTTCAACACACCAGCTTGACATCATTTGAGATCTGCTGTCACTGTCAAGTCTGAACAGAGATTTACCTGTATTTCTATTATCTGATTGTTTATCAGTATTGTTGGCAAATGTTTTTTTGGCATTTTAAAGAATAATGAAAGATGTTTCTTTAACTTTTCTATATTTAACACATTAAGAAAAGTACAAGCAATTTAACAAAAAGGACCTAAACAAAGTTGTTCAATGTTTTTTTATTTTTATTTTTAAATGCATACAAATCTAAAATGCTTTGCAAAAGCAATATTAAAGGAATAGTTCACCCAAATATGAAAATAGTGGGCCCTATTTTAATAGCACTAGCGTTAAGTGCAGTGCTATGCCATAAGTCATAAGTGCAAAGTCAGTGGGCATGGCCATGAAGTTTTGGTATTTTCATGCAAGCATGAGCTAGTCTAGGTGCAAATGGGTTTGGTGAAATCGCCCGCACAACACGCAAACGGGCTGGATCAAATGCAGTTGAATTCTGAGGTTCTTCTCCGGTTATTGCACCATACTTGTCCTATTATATAGTCCATTACCTGTCAAGCACCGGCGATATAAACAAATACAGCACACTCATAAGAAGTTGGTAGTGTAAATGAGAAAATAAAAATGCACAAAATAAATACATTTACTTTCTTTTGTGCATTAACTGTGTCCTTGATGATTGTCGGGCATATTTCTATGACAGTGACACACCTTTTATATTATGAATACAACTGTAAATTTAAGCATAATAATAATAATTGAAAAATAAACCATGACCTATAGATACAGTAGTTTAGCACAAATCTCATAATTTATTGTTTCGTTTAAGATGGCTACAACGCTGATTGTCAGGGACATCATTTCATGTTCAACTATATTTTATAAGTTTGGAAATGAACTTAATTCCCACCTGTTTGTGGAATCTTAAAACTGCAAATGCAGGAACTAAGTTTAAACTTTGCGCTGAGTTAAGACGGGGTTTTCAAACGTCTTTGCCCAAATAAGTAGTTCATACGACACGTGCTGTATTTCAAGACTTCTGAAGACATACAATAGCTTTATGTGACGAACGGACTGGCCCTTTAAGTACAGCTTTGCAAAATTAGCAATTATCAGTAGTGCTGTGTAGCAGACAGATCAGTGAGTCGGAACTGATTTAATCTTTTTTTTCTTTGTGGTTCTGGAGGATTTTAGAAGGCATAAACAAAGATGACTTTTTCTGTTGAGTCTGGAATGTTGTAGTTTATAAACGTGGCTTTTCATGGAGAAATTAGTACTTCAAAATTTTATTGGCTTCTAAATATTCAAGGAGGCACGTTTTGTTCATTTATGTGCAACTTGTCTGTTTAAATGTTGTTTTTGTCCCTTATTAATGGTTTACATCTGTTCTGTGTAAAATCAAACCAGTGCCTAAGATTATCCATATGTTGCTAGTCGGTTCTAAACTTGAAACTGTCTAAAATCTTTTTCAAATGCTGAGCATTGAAGACCTTTTCAAGACCATTAAATCATTGCAGGCACAGTGTAGCATTGCTGCTGGAAGAACATTAGAGTGACAGATAGTGTTGATCTTCAGACTAATAAAGGAATAGTTCACAAAAGCTCAAAAGCATATAAAAGCAGCATAAAAGTAATCCATACGACCAAGTAGTGAAATCCATATCTTCAGAAGTGTTATGATAGGTGTTGGTGAGAAACGGGTCCTTTTTTTCTTAATTTTTTTTTTTTCTTACTATAACTCTCCACTTTGACCATCAGGACCAGTAGGTGGCGATATACATGAAGAATGTGAATTGGCAAAAAACAAAAGAAGTGAAAGTGAAATTGCAAATTTATTTAAAAAAAGGACTTGAATATTGTTTTTGTTTTTTTACCCTCACCTATCATATTACTCATGAAGACATGGATTTAAACACTGGAGTTGTATGGATTACTTTTAGGCTTCCTTTGAGTGTTTTTTTTGGAGATTCAAAATGTTGCTCACCATTCACTTGCATTTTATGGACCAACAGAACTAGGATATTCTTGTGTTCTGCAGAAGAAAGTAAGTCATACATATCATACTAAAAAAGGCAGTTTTCTTTCATGCAAATTATATATAAATACTCACACACTGTGCATTGCAAAACAATTGAAATTAACATCATATCACCACTCGGATGCTTCACTGTGTGTATCACTCTTGTGTTTGTGCCATTCTAAACGAAAGTGTAAAAGCAGTGTAGATGTGTTTAGAGATATGTCTCTTTACATTTAATTATGTGCATTACATATTTTAGCCAGTAGGTGGCAGCAAAAGACCATTTTTGTGTGTAATATGAGCCAGTTGGTGACGTGAAGTGAGTTAGCTTCACCCAGTGTTTTCATTCATCAGCACTACGTGATCGATCGTATTACTACTACTAAAGCTAGGAAATAGCTTTAAATGGCTTTAAACTAAAAATGCCAGCATTAAGGCTCATCACAGCTGAGAGACACAACAGACTGATTAATTACAGAACTCAAGGCACTTAACTCTTACCAGACTTTCCACATTGGAGAGAATAAAATGGCAGAGGAGATTGTGATTTCTATAGTGAAAGACTCTTGCGCACCAGCTACCGTGTAATAGGGAGGAATATCCACGCTTGAACTGCTATTTTACCATTGAGAAAATAGGATGCATTTCACTAAAATGACATTATCTTCAGAAAGCTGACTAACACTACAGCATCATCAACAGCTGATAGCATATGCTTCATATCTCTCTCTCTCTCCCTCACACTCACACACACACACACACGCACACATAGTTTCATATATATATATATATATATACACACTGTACATATTAATTTTAGTTGGTTCACTATGTGCCATGTTTGAGAGTTTTTGTCACAACCATGAACTAATTAACGTATGACTTCACACGTGTATACACTCAGTGACCACTTTATTAAGTACACCTCTCTAATACTGGGTAGGACCCCCCTTTGCCTCCAGAACGGCCTGAATTCTTCGTGGCATGAATTCAACAAGGCTCTGGAAACATTCCTTAGAGATTCTGCTCCACGCTGACATGACAGCATCACGCAGTTGCCGCAGAATTGTTTGCTGCACATTCATGCTGTGAATGTCCCTTTCCACCAGATCCCAAAGGTGCTGTATTGGATTGAGATCTGGTGACAGTGGAGGCGATTGGAGTACACTGAACTAATTGTCATGTTCCTGGAAGCAGTTTGAGATGGTGTGTGCTTGGTGGCATCCTGTAGGAAGTACCGGTAGCCATCAGAAGATGGGTACTTCTTCCATATGTGGTCATAAAGGGATGCACATGGTCAGCAACAATACTCAGATTTAGACAATAGGCATTTAAGCAATGCTCAATTGGCATTAAGGTGCCTAATGTGTGCCAAGATAACATTCCCCACAACATTACACCACCACCTCCAGCTTGAACCATTGGAACAAGGCAGAATGGATCCATGGATTCATATTGTTCACGCCAAATTCTAACCCTACCATCTGCATGTCGCAGCAGAAATCAAGATTCGTCTGACCAGGTGATGTTTTTCCAATCATCTACTATCCAATTTTTGTGAGCCTCATTTTTAACCATTCTCTATACACTAGAATAAAAAATGTGAAAATCCCAGGAGATCAGCAGTTCCAGAAATACTCAAACCAGCCAATCTGGCACCAACAATCATGCCACGGTCTAATTCACTGAGATCATATTTTCTCACCATTTTGATGGTTGATGTGAACATTAACTGAAGCTCCTGATCCATATCTGCATTATTGTATGCATTACACTGCTGCCACATGATTGGCTGATTAGATAATTGCATGAATAAGTAGATGTACAGGTGTACCTAATAAAGTGGTCGTGAGTGTACTGTTGTGAACAACAGTATGAACTACGCCATGAGAACTAGCCAATTAAATTAGGGATCATTTACATATAAAAGCTTTAAAGGTACAATGGCAAAAGCAGCCTGTTAATTCCAAGTGTCACAGAGAGAGGGTGGAAAATGGTAGTGAAAGCAAAATGATAAAACCTTGAATGACATTATAAGTGGACTTCAGGGAAACGGTATGCTACAAAATTGTGGTATGATATGGCACAGTTACTAACAATCAAAGCCAGTGGAGTTTCCAGGCAAGCAAAACTGGTTAAAACTGGTCAAATGTGGGTATGAATTGTTTCCCTGCAGAATGAGGTGCCACAGCTGGTGGGTGAGATCTACCAGAACTTCTTTGTGGAGAGCAGGGAGATCACTGTGGAGAAAGCTCTTTATAAAGAGATCCAGCAGACTCTGGTGGGGAACAAGGGCACAGACGTGTTCCACAGGATTCAGGGAGATGTTTACGAGACCATGAAGGAGCGATATTACCCTTCGTTTCTGGTGAGCGACCTGTACGAGCGGCTCATGAAGCGAGAGGAGCAGAGGAGCAGCTCACAGTCCAGCAGTGAGGAGAAAGATGACACTGTGAGTTTAACAGGACATCAACATACTCCCTCTGTCTGTCTTTTCTCTCATGCATTTACAGGATTTAAACCTGTTACTGTGATTATCACTAAACCATACGCACCATTGTTATCTCAATATAAGATTTTGGTCATATCGCCCACTCCTACTTCATGTTCTGTTGTATCCCGCCGATGTACATACAGAAAGTCTGCACCTCATGCACAAAGATCATTTTAGTATGTCATTCCAAACAAACTTCAGAGCCCAGGTTCTTCAGTAGTTCAGATCATAAGATTCTGTGACCTTCAGTTCTGAATATTCACTGTGTATCTGTGTGTCTAGGGTCAGGTGATGGAGGGAAGTGAAGTCGCTCTCGATGAAGGCAGCAGAGGCATCAATGAACAGGCCAGTTACGCCACCACTAAACTACACCAACTCTACGAGAGACTGGAGTACAAACGGCAAGCCCTGGGCTCCATTCAGAACGCTCCCCGACCTGATAAAAAGGTACTCTGTGTGTGTGTGTGTGTGTGTGTGTGTGTGTGTTTGTGTGTGTGTGTGTGTGTTTGGTTTGATAGCCAGGATTATAGTCCAAATGTGCTACACTTTACATAAGGTTTCATTTGTTAACATTAGCCAACAAGTTAACATGAACTAACAATGAGCACTTGTATTTTTATTAACTTACATTAACAAAGATTAATAAATTCTGTGAAGAAAAACAAATATTGTTCATTGTTTGTTCATGATACCTAATGCATGAACTAATGTTAACGAATGGAGCCTCATTGTAAAGTGTTGCCAAACGTTTCCAAATAGTAGCTGATACCTATAAGATTCTTTGTAGAAGGGATATCAAAAATTCCTTTGGTATCAAGTCAATCCTCAAATAAAAACATGTAATGATACTAGTCTTACTACAGTAACAATAGTACCAACTCAATTCAGTACTTGATTGCTGCCAACCGCAGTCTAAACATGCACGATCAAGCTCTTGTCATTGCACCATTAAAAATGCAATTCAATCAAAACAATTGAATACAACTCTACTGTGTTTTTGTTTTTGGTTAGGGTTAGGTTCAAAAGTTCAAAGTCATTTTGATATATTTTTTTTCTGGGTTTTAAATTAAAACATTTTTATTTAATGTTACTGTCCAGAGACAGATAAATAATAATAATAATCTAAATCTCATTAAAAGCTGAAATTCTTATGTTTGAGTTTTCTTTAATTATTATTATTATTATTAAAGTGATTGTTCACCCAAAAATTACAATTCTCTCATCATTTACTCACCCTCATCCCATTCCAGATGTGTATGACTGACTTTCATTTGCAGAACACAAATGAAGATATTTAGAAGAATATTTCAGCTCTGTAGGTCCATACAATGCAAGTGAATGGTGACCAGAACTTTGAAGGTTCAAAAACTATCATTCTCCACCTTTGACCAGCCTCAACCATTAGGTGACTGAATATAAAAGTGAATGTGTAGATAGTAAAAACGACTAAATATTCATCTGTTTCTCACCCACACCTATCATATCACTTCAGAACACATGGATTAAACCACTATAACTGCTTTTATGAATAATTACTGTTATGATGGCTATATGTAATTTTTGAGCTTCAAGATTTTGGTCACCATTCACTTGCATTGTATGGATTTACAGAGCCGAGATATTCATCTAAAAATCTTCATTTGGGTTGCACAGAATGGGATGGCATTAGGGTGAGTAAATGATGAGAGAATTTTCATTTTTGGGTGAACTATGCCTTGTGTACACTCTCCTGTGTTCAAGGTGCACAGAAAGTACTTCAATAGCGTTTAGTTGGTTACACCACATGACAATTTTTAAAGTTATTAAATCATTTTAATGTATTTATTGTATTTTAATTTATTTATTTTTTGTAGAAAATGCTATAAAAAATATTTGGACACAAAGATTACATTTCTATGGATTGATACCTGGGTTTTAAGATTTTTTTTATTAGATTTCTAATTTTTCCTCTTTGGACAACCATGTTTGTTTCAAAAATTATACATCATAGCTCATAGCAGTGTCTATTGTAGATTGTGTCATTGCTGAAGGAGGAAATCGGAGCAATGGAGAAGGAGCACAGTGACCTGGAGCTACATATATCACGAACAGACTGCTGGTGTGAGAATCTGGGCACATGGAGAGCCATCATCAACACTGCAGAGGTCAGTCCTGAACTCTATCAACAGCATTTGTGGCATAATGTCGAATACCACAAAAATTATTTGGATTCATACTTTAGTTTAAAAACGTTTGCCTTTTATATAGTGCTGCATCCACACAGACAGATGTCAGCAGTATATTTCTTTCCCCTTTTTTCATCTCGATCTGATGTTTTGATCACCTGCATGCAGTGCATCCGGAAATTGATTAAATTCATTATTTTCCTCAACATTCTACAAACAATACCCCATAATGACAACGTGAAAGAAGTTTGTTTGAAATCTTTGCAAATAAAAATTAATAAATCACATGTACATAAGTATTCACAGCCTTTGCCATGACACTCAAAATTGAGTTCAGGTGCATCCTGTTCTCTTACGAGAGTTTCTCTCGTATTGCGTATGCTAGCTTACGCTACGGGAAAGATTCATCTTTTCTGAGATATTGAAGCCAAAAAATTATCCTTAATTTTGTATCCATTGTCAACGCAGTGCGGCAGCTGCAGACCTTGAGCGGGCTAGCTAGCGAGCTCATTGGTTGCTCTGCGGCAACTGCTGCAGCCTATAGACGAGCTTGGGCGAACTCGCATCCAATGAGAGGCGTCCGCGCGCTCACTGCATCAAAGCCCGCCAAAAAGGGCGTGACTAGAGTGCATATAAGCGTAGTTCGTAGGCTGGAACCCTGATTTTCATCTCTTCAGCAAAGCTCTTCGCATCTCTGAACTGGAAGCCACGTCGCTGTTCGAGGGGCATCTAGCAAGCGTGGACAGCGCTCGAAGAAGCCGGCCGTCTTCGCCACCTTCAGCCATCCTGCAAGCTACGCCATCCGGCGACGTATCCTTTTTTAGAGCAAGCTAAGTTCCTCAGCGAACTTCACAAAATAGTATCGAGCCTCTTTTTAAAGATGCCTCGCACTTCCTGCGGCTCATGCCGCGCTCCTCTCAGCACCGGAGACCGACACATCATCTGCGCTCTCTGCCTGCTCTCGAGCGTCAGAGTCAATGAAGGCGCCCACAAATGCGTGCGCGCGCCCATTCTCTGGCCGCTCTGTCACACGACCAGCCCTATGTGTAGAAAACGTGCCCACAATCCAGTGTTCACTTCTGCACACAAGCACTGCATGTCTCGTGTCCCCACCAGAGCACGCTCACATAAAGCGGTTACGAACCGCTCGAGCGCTAGAGTCAATAAATGCGCCACGCGAATACGTCGCGGCGCCCATTCTCTGCCCGCTCTGTTACACGGCCAGCAAACATTCCTCTGTGTGTAAGTCCCGTGCCCATGACTATGCTTAGCGATCACGTAACAGATGTGACTCTTTCCCCATTCATTCCAATCGGAAGTCACTCACAAAACAGCCTGTTCATGCTGTCTGCGAGCAATCATGCATAAACACACTAAACGCTCACACATTTTGTTCAGCTCTGTGTGCGGCAATCAGAGCGAATTGGCCATTCACCCTCTAGTGTTCCGCTTCAAAGCGTGGGAAGCTATTCCAGGGATATCCAAGTGGGTGTTAAGCACAATACAACAGGGCTATTTGCTACAGTTCGATCGCCGCCCTCCTCGCTTCAGAGCTGGCTCGAAACCACTGTGAACACGGAAGCAGCGTGCATGCTTCGTTCAGAAATAGCAAGCCTTCTGTGCAAAAGGGCCATAGAGAAAGTGCCACCCTCTCTGAGCGAGTCGGGGCTTTACAGCCGTTATTTTCTTGTTCCCAAGAAAGACGGCGGCCTCAGACCCATATTAGATCTCAGGGTTTTGAACAAGGTGCTTGCAAAAGACCGTTCAAAATGCTTACAATCAGGAAACTCCTCGCGCATGTGCGCCAGGGGACTGGTTTATTTCTCTCGATCTGAAAGATGCATACTTTCAGATTCAGATAAATCCCGTCACAGGCCATTCTTGAGATTTGCCTTCGACGGCCAGGTTTATCAATACACCGTCCTTCCGTTCGGCCTGTCCTTAGCACCCCGTACTTTCACGAAGTGCATGGATGCGGCGCTCACACCCCTGCGGAGTCAGGGTTTGCAAATTCTGAACTATTTGGACGACTGGCTGATTATGGCTCAGTCACATATGGAGCTTCTGTCTCACAGAGCAGTTCTCCTCAGCCATCTGAACAGTTTGGGTCTTGCAGTCAATTGGACCAAGAGCTCACTACAGCCCAGTCAGACAATTTCCTTCCTTGGGATAGAACTAGACTCCGTGGCAATGACGGCTCGCTTATCTACACAGTGCACGCGCCGTGTTCAGCGACTAGCCGCATCTTTTCAGATGAACAGCCTCACACCTCTGAAGAAATTCCAGAGAGTGCTAGGTTACATGGCCTCAGCCACAGCAGTACTTCAGCTGGGTTTACTGCACATGCGCCCGCTTCAGCATTGGCTAAGCACCCGCGCGTCTCGCCAGGCTTGGGCCACAGGCCGCCAGCCCATCAAGGTGACTCAGACCTGTATTTCAGCTCTGCAGCCTTGGACAGTGGCCGAGTGGTATCAGCGAGGAGTGACAATGGGAGCTGTATCTCGCCGAAAATATAAATCCTTCACATAAATTGTCTGGAAATGATAGCGGTCGAGTACGCGCTCGTGCGCTTTCTCCCGGTCATTCAGGGTCACCACGTCCTGGTCCGTTCGGACAACAGATCTGTGGTATCCTACCTAAACCGTCAGGGCGGTGTCAGATCCAGGAACCTTTTCCATCTGACGGAACGCATACTGAGTTGGTCCCAGTGCCACCTGCGCTCGCTGAGGGCGACGCATGTGCCAGGCCACCTGAACGACGGCCCGGACAGACTGTCCAGAGACAATATTCCCCCAGGGGAATGGTCCCTGCACGCTCAAACAGTCCAGACGTTATGGCACCTATTCGGCAGAGCAGAGATAGACCTCTTTGCGTCAGAAGAGAACTCTCACTGCCCGATATTTTTCTCGAAGCGAGGACGCCGCTGGCCCAGGACTGGCCCAGGCGCCGCTTACGCCTCCCGTCTCGCTATTGCCACAGGTAATGCAGAGGATCAGGGAAACGTGTCACTCGGTGCTCCTCATAGCCCCGCGTTGGGAGAATCAGACATGGTTCCCGGAGCTTACGCAGCTGTCACTGACAGCGCCGTGGCCCATCCCAGTGAGAGCAGATGTCCTCTCTCAAGCTCGCGGCACAATCTGGCATCCCCACCCAGAGCGCCGGGGCGCTGCATGCGTGGGTGATCAACGACTACCCGTCGCTCTGCCAGAAGGAGTAATAAATACCATTATACATGCCAGAGCCCCTTCCACAAGAAGACTCTATGCGTCAAAATGGTCTGTGTTCTCAAAATGGTGCACCGACAGAGACCTGGACCCGCGGACATGTGGGGTGTCGTCGCTGCTCGTATTTCTACAAGAGCTGCTGTATAAGGGCAGATCCCCATCCACGCTCAAAGTGTATGTGGCAGCCGTTGCGGCGTTCGCTGAACCCCTGCACGGCCAGTCATGGGGAAAAAACGAGCTGGTCATCCGCTTCCTTGGGGGAGCTAGAAGGATGAACCCCAGCGCCCCATCGGTTCCTATCTGGGATCTTTCTATAGTTCTCGAAACTATGAAAGCCCCCCCTTTCGAACCACTTCAATCCGTGGATTTGAAATACCTTTCACTCAAAACCGTTTTTCTGACTGCCCTGTCATCAGTCAAACGTGTGGGAGACCTTCACGCGCTGTCTGTCAGCGCTGCGTGTCTTGAGTTTGGACCAAGTGACTCCAAGGTCATTTTAAAACCTAGACACTGCTATGTTCCCAAGGTGATCGGTACTCCTTTCAGAGCACAGGTAATTTCCCTATCGGCGCTACCAGCATCCGATAGTGAACGCGACGCCAATCTCCTTTGCCCAGTCAGAGCACTGAGATTGTATACCGCGCGCTCCGCCGCTTTCAGACACTCTGAGCAGCTTTTCGTTTCGTTCGGAGGGCGCACCAAAGGTCTCGCCGCCTCGAAACAGACACTATCTAGCTGGATAGTGGACGCTATTGCTGCTGCATACGCGTCAAAAGACCTGCCATGCCCGTTGGGCATTAGGGCTCACTCCACTAGAGGCATGGCATCCTCGTGGGCATGGTCCAGCGGGATTCCCATTCACGACATATGTGTGGCAGCAGGATGGACTTCCCCCTCCACATTTGTCAGATTTTACAATATGGAAGTGCCCGCTCTGCAGGTAAAACTACTAGCGGTTTAATACGCTACAGCTCCCCTGGTGAGCTGCACTGATGGGACACATTCCACACAGACCGGCACCGCCACTCTGTCGTTCCCTTCCCACTATGTGCTTATATATTACACAAACACTGACCCGCATTCTTGCCGGCCAAATCTTATTTCCACACTCATAAGGGCTCCCCGGGTTCCCCTTAATTCCCTGGGGCTCATACAGTGGATGCTTGGCGCGACGGCGTTGACAATGGGTTCCCGTAGCGTAAGCTAGCTTACGCAATACGAGAGAACCTCTCGTGAAGAGAACGTATCAGTTACCTAACGTAACCTCGGTTCTCTCTAGATGAGGGAACGAGTATTGCGTAGCCGGCCGTGCTTCAGCGCCACGGCGACTTTTCGCTTCAGTCAATGAAAACCAGGGTTCCAGCCTACGAACTCCGCTTATATGCACTCTAGTCACGCCCTTTTTGGCGGGCTTTGATGCAGTGAGCGCGCGGACGCCTCTCATTGGATGCGAGTTAGCCCAAGCTCGTCTATAGGCTGCAGCAGTTGCCGCAGAGCAACCAATGAGCTCGCTAGCTAGCCCGCTCAAGGTCTGCAGCTGCCGCACTGCGTTGATAGTGGATACAAAATTAAGGATAATTTTTTGGCTTCAATATCTCAGAAAAGATGAATCTTTCCTGTAGCGTAAGCTAGCTTACGCAATACTCGTTCCCTCATCTAGACAGAACCGAGGTTACGTTAGGTAACCGATACGTTTCCACTGATCATCCTTGAGATGTTTCTACAACTTGATTGGAGTACACCTGTGGTAAATGCAGTTGATTGGACATGATTTGGAAAGACACACACCTGTCTATATAAGGTCCCACAGTTAAAAGTGCATGTCAGAGCACAAACCAAGCCATGGATTGAGCCACAGATCTGGGGACGGTCCCAATGAGCACAGTGGCCTCCATCATCCGTAAATGGAAGAAGTTTGGAACCACCAGGACTCTTTCAAGAGCTGGCTGCCCGGCCAAACTGAGCGATCGTGGGAGAAGGTCCTTAGTCAGGGAGGTGACCAAGAACCCAATGGTCACTCCGACAGAGCTCCAGCTTTTCTCTGTGGAGAGAGGAGAACTTTCCAGAAGAACAACCATCTCTGCAGCACTCCACCAATCAGGCCTGTATGGTAGAGTGGCCAGACGGGAGCCACTCCTCAGTAAAAGGCTCATGACAGCCCACCTGGAGTTTGCCAAAAGGCACCTGAAGGACTGTCAGACCATTAGAAACAAAATTCTCTGGTCTGATGAAACAAATATTGAACTCTTTGGCCTGAATGGCAAGCGTCATGTCTGGAGGAAACCAGGCACCACTCATCACCTGGCCAATACCATCCCTGCAGTGAAGCATGGTGGTGGCAGCATCATGCTGTGGCTACGGGACAACTCTATGAATGTCCTTGAGTGGCCCAGCCAGAGCCCAGACTTGAACCCGATTGAACATCTCTGGAGAGATCTGAAAATGGCTGTGCGCTGATGCTCCTCATTCAACCTGATGGAGCTTGAGAGGTCCTGCAAAGAAGAATGGGAGAAACTACCCAAAAATAGGTGTGTCAAGCTTGTAGCGTCATACTCAAAAGACTTGAGGCTGTAATTGGTGACAAAGGTGCTTCAACAAAGTATTGAGCAAAGGCTGTGAATACTTATGTTTTTTTTTTTTTGCAAAGATTTCAAACAAACTTCTTTCACGTTGTCATTATGGGGTATTGTTTGTAGAATTGAGGACAATAATGAATTTAATCCATTTTGGAATAATGCTGTAACATAACAAAATGTGGAAAAAGTGAAGTGCTGTGAATGCTTTGTGGATGCACTGTACTTCACTAGCTTCACAAAAATAAAACTTGACTGCCAGTGAAGCACCAGTGGCCTTTTAAAAGAAGCTTTTCACTCATTAATCTTTTTAATTATTCATCGCCGCTCTGTGCAAGTAAACAGATTGTTGTGAAGAGCCTCTTCAATGGGTTTAACATCTTCTTTTCCTGGAGCTCTGAGGATTAATAGCATAGTGTTTGCATATTTATGAGAACAGTGAGTCATTTGTTCATTACCCAGTTGTCTGTTAATTGTCTGTAAAACGACACACAGGTTTTTAAATTGGTTGCTTTGTGGATGATTCTCACCAAAGAAATTGTCCTGGTCATATTTGACCCCAAATCAATAATAAATATATATATATAAGAAAATGAAGCCTACTTATAGGACCATAAAAATTGTTTGGCATTGTAACACAGAACATTTGACCCCCCTATTCTCATTACCGTTACATGTCTGAACATTTTACTATTCAAATTGTTTTCAATAATGAAAATTCCAATTGTTATCATTGTCATATTTATTTTTTACTATATTACAGTAAGAAATATGCTATTGTACAATGACTTTTTAAATTAAAATCAACGAAAATGAAAGGGAGTACCAGGGGGTACTACTACGGTGTATAAATACTTTATGATTTAAAGGGGTCATTAAGGAATCACATTTTTGTTGATCTTTTATCATATAAGTAGTCATTGTCCTCACTGCAAAAAGAGTATTTGTTGAAACCAAGCTGACTAAACGACTCCCATTGTGATGTCACACTGTGGTAGACATTTGCATCTGACCGCCTCCACAACAACACATCAACACCCACTTAACCATATCACTTTTCTAGCCCCGCCCAGTAGTTGTGAGCAGTGTTGTGCCAATCAGAACAGTGGGAGTTTACTGTCAAATCTTAAAGGAGCAGCAGCGCCAAAACAGAGCGTTTCTGACAGAGGGTCAGAATGAGGTTGGAAAATGATCATGTTATACATGACTGATTATTGTGCAAAAAAACTTCACTAATATTATAAGTGAACCTCAAGGAACATATTCAAATAATAAAAAATGCCTGTCATGACCGATTTAATGAATAAACTATATAATTTATCACAATGTAAAAAATGTTAATGGCCCTAAAATAGGCTTAATTTTCTAAGTACAAAATAGAAATTCTTATTTGTTTCTTTTGATTTTGGAGTAAAACCGGACCAGCAAATTTTGTATGGCTTTTTGAGAATTGCCCCTTTTAAGCATTGCCATTGATTTTATTGTCATATTATAAACGATCAATCCATAACATTCTGTTGAATGCTTGTGGCCAATTTAATTTAACACCCCCAAATTCTGCTTTGATAGGCGTAACAGTTTCAAAATATTTAGGGTTTGAAATAAATCCTTTGCGACATCTTGAATACTCCAATGTAGAAAGATCAGCTTATAATGGTTTAAGCTTTTATAATCAAGAAAACAGTTCTTTCACTATGTAATGTAGTTCATTAACTTGCCGAACACAACCTACAGCAATGACAGCATTAAAATAGAATGTGCATGTGAACAGGTGTGTGTGTGTGTGTGTGTGTGTGTGTGTGTGTGTGTGTGTGTGTGTGTGTGTGTGTGTGTGTGTGTGTGTGTGTGTGTGTGTGTGTGTGTGTGTGTGTGTTTATAGTGTTTTTAAATCTGTCTCTTCCAATCACAATTGGAACATTTAATTTTCAGATAAACATTCAAGTATTTTCAAAACCTGTTATTTGGAGTTCCTCTTCATTTGTGTGTCTCTAGGCCTCTGAGGAGAACGGCGAGCAGATGGCGTGTTACTCTGTATCTGTGAGTCTTTCAGAAGCAGACGACTGCAAGAATAACTGCTGGAGCGTCACCAGGAAACTCAGCGAATTTCAGGCCCTGCACAGGAAGTTGTTGGAGGTACGGCTGATATTTATGCCTCCGCCGTCTAAAACACCAGTGAGATGTGACGGCCGACCTCTGACACGGCCATCACTGTGTTGCTGTGGTGACGCAGTGACTCATCACATCAGTGGAAATGTATTAGTTCTGATCCAGATTATGCATGACTGCCGGTATTTCTCTCTCATCATGAAAACCTGGAAATATCAGGTCTTTAAGTTATGATTTCCAGGATTGGATAACCACAGATTGTAATGTCTTGGAAATGTATATAGTGATAGGAAATATTTCTAAGCTTTATAGCATTTTACTGGCTAGAAATTACTCTTTGTGCATTTCTTTTCTTTAAAATTATTGATTTTAAAGTCTTTTTCATCTAACAATCTCGACCAACTGAAAAAGTCATGGAAATTCATTGGTCAAAATGTGTGGGAATCCGGTCTCATTTCCTCCCCTTTTTTTCCATCTTTTCTCTTTGCAGTGCTTCCCATCACTAAAGAAAGTGCAGCTTCCCTCTCTGAGTAAACTGCCATTCAAATCCATTGACCAAAAATTTCTTGACAAATCAAAAAATCAACTCAACACATTTTTACAGGTAAGTCCTTCCTAATCTCATTCAGACAGACTATAAACTCTGGTCAGTGTGCAGCTAGTTCTTGTCAAGAACCGCACACTTAGACAGTAACAGTCTGTCTGGTCAACATATAAAGTGACCAACTGCAGTTTGTTTAATTGTTAAGTGCCCTTTCGGGCGGGTTTTTCTGAAACAGTCAATTGGCATGGGGAAAAAAATAAATGATTCAATTGATTGCACTGCAGATTCAGCAGTTTACTTGTGAAATGTAATCTGGCACTGATTACAATAACATGCCCAAAATTGTAATCATATCAAATCTCTTGGATTGGATGTTTTAGGTCATATAATCAGATTACCTTTGAATTATTTGATGTCACATGCCTTTGAATAGAATTGTCTTGTACCATTTTGACAATAAATAAATAAATAAATACAAAGTGGAAGAAAATATATAAGACTTACCAAACATAATTCAGCATTAGGCTCATTTATAATGAAGAATTGTGCATCCTGATCGGCATTACAGCGGAAACAACATAAAATACTCCGTCATTTTGGGGTATACAGATAAGTGTAAGACATCATTAGAGACTATAAAGGGTCTACTTTTATTTGTGTACACTCACAATAACAACAAAATCTTGTGCTTTTGTAAAATAAAGAAAATAAAAAGGGTGAGCTTTCAGCAGTCTCTGTGTTCACGAGCATATTTCAGAAACACGTCACAAAAATGAACTGAAACTCCGCGAATACTTATCACACAAACATGAAACATGCCTAAAGAAAGCTTAAAATGTCTACTTTTAAATAAAACAATTCAAATTTAAAACAAATATTCTCCTGCAATGTAATCTGTATGAAACAAAGTGATGTACAGTTTCTTCTGGCTCAACTAATTATCTCTAATGTGATCACACCCACGGGCAGAGGACGATATTATACGGTAATGTGCTGAGACGATCAAGGGAAATGGTAAACGCCCCCTACTGTGTCTTAAAACAAGAATTTAATTCAATGTTCTGCGTGCTTGGAAGTGCTTAACGATACACTGGTTAGGAAAAGTCCACATTTTCCGCAGAAGAACAGCGGGACTCCGATGAACATTTGTATTTTGAAGAGAGATTTGATCAGCCGAGGATACAATTTCGGACGAGTAAGTCATTTAGTTTTCTTTAGTTGACATGCTATTTTATATAAACATGTACATACTGAATCCTGGCTGGCCAGACTTGCCAGCCAGGATTCAGAGTATTGACATTTGAAAAATGTCCTAATAAGCAAGTTTTAGTTACATGTAAATGTTGTTTTGGCTAAAGCAGGTATTTAAATTGTATGCTGTATAATATAAATCTGATATGTAATATGATATAAAAATAATATGAATGTTTGGATTATATTGTATCTAGTGTTTATAATGCCTCATTATCATCAACAAAGCTTGTGCTTGCAAATATGTGTTCAGGTGTAAATGAGTAAAATGCACTTTAAATATGCCCATATTAGAAAATCTGCGTATTATAATGATTTCTGAAGGATCATGTGACACTGAAGACTGCAGTAATGATGCTGAAAATTCAGCTTTGATAACAAGTTACATTTTACAATATATTTAAATAGAAAAATATTCTTTTAAATTGTGATAACTTTTTACTGTATTTTGGATCAAATAAATGCAGTTTTGGTGAGCAGAAGAGACTTCTTTTAACGGTAGTGTAGGTCTAAAATTAAGTAAAGTCTTTTTGTAAAGAAAATGTTTAGTCAGATTACTTCTTTTAACTTAAAACTTGATTTTGATCATTAAGTCCCTTCACATTCATTCTCTTTGAAGCAACATCTCAAGACATCAGCCAGGAAGTTAAAGCTCAGTCGCAAATGGGTCTTCCAAATGGACAATGACCCCAAGCATACATCCAAAGTTAGGGCAAAATGGTTTAAGGACAACAAAGTCAAGGTATTGGAGTGACCTTCACAAAGCCCTGACCTCTGGAACTGGAAAAGCATGTGTGTGCAAAGAGGTCTACAAACCTGACTCAGTTCCAGCAACGTATTGTGAGAAGCTTGTGGAAGGCAACACAAAAAATTTGACCCAAGTTAAACAATTTCAAGGCAATGCAACCAAATACTAACAACGTGTATGTAAACTTCTGACCCACTGGGAATGTGATGAAAGAAATGAAAGCTGAAATAAATCATTCTCTCTACTATTATTCTGACATCTCATTCTTAAAATATAAAGTAGTGATCCTAACTGACCTAAGACAGGGAATGTTTTCTGAATTGACTGAAAGACTGAGTTTAAATGTATTTGGCGAAAGTGTATGCAAACTTCTGACTTAAACTCTACATTGTACAAATGTGCCTGAGTTTGTTCATGACGGGAACAACTCGGGACACCTTTCTACTAACACAGTCAAAAAACAGATTCTGCATAAATCGTGGTAATTTTTTTAAACCAAAAATAATAATTGCAGAAATTAACACGTTTAATTTCCCAAGATTTAAAAAAGAATTCGGGGTATCAAGAAATTATGAACAATTTACAGTTGTTGCCGGATTATTTAATCCATAAAAAGTAACTAATTTGAATGTTTTTGAAGTACAAGTGCTTGACTTTTTTTTGTAATCATAAAATATAAAATTACATACATGTACCAAGTGACATGTAAATGTACACTACCAGCACAGTTGTGTCAGTTTACGATCCGCTGTACAGAAAAAAGGAAGAAATAAGTTGAATTGTGTCAACTCTTTGCTATCAGAGTTTGTGTCCATCCAGAGCAGTATGTGTATATTACTATGTAATTTAGATAACAAAGCAGAGTATACTGCTTGTGGATATCTAGTTACTTGCTACATCAAAGTGCCTCAAACGAAATTCCTTCATGCGGAGTCGATGACTTTAGTTGGGTTTGTTTTTTCAATGCATATATAAACAACTCTTTAACAGATGTTCTATTTTAAGTTAAATCTATTTCTATTCATCCTGGGGAGGGTCTCTTGATACAAAGCAGACCGAAGTGGTCTGTGTAGATGCGTTGCTTAGTTCCATAGAAGTATACATCGGTCTGAAGTCCTTCCTAACAAACATCACAGACCAATTTCTGTTAGTATCTAAGTGTTGCCATCAATGTCTTATTTGATGCTGGACTGTGTTTTTGAGAACATTCATGAAGTTTTATTGTATCTGCGTATGTTTTGTCCACAGAAAGTGCTGACAGACGAGTGCATGTGTCAGAGCGAGGCTCTATATGCGTTTCTCAGTTCTTCACCAGAACATCTGAAAGTCATTGACATCCAGAAGAAATCCTCATTTTCTCTTGCATCCTTCCTGGAGAGACTGCCAGGCGACTTCTTCTCACACCAGGAGGTACACACACACACAGACACACACACAGTTTTTATCATAATGGTGAATTTTCCTTTGACCTGAAAATGAAAATTCTCTCATCATTTACTCACCCTCATGCCATCCCAGATGTGTATGACTTTATTTCATCTGTAGAACACACATTAAGATTTTTAGAAGAATATTTCAGCTCTGTAGGTCCATACAATACAAGGGAATGGTGACTTCTTTTTTTTTTTTTTTTTATAAGTAAAAAGGATTTAAATATTGATCTGTTTCTCCCTCACACATATCATATCACTTCTGAAGACATAAAGTATACCACTGGAGTCATATGGATTACTTTTATGCTCACTTAGTGCTTTTTGGAGCTTAAAAGTTGTGGTCACCATTCACATGCATTTTGTGAAAACAAATCTTCATTTGTGTTCTGCTGAAGAAAGTCATACACATCTGGGATGGCATGAGGGTGAGTAAATGATGAGAGAATTTTCATTTTTGGGTGAACTATCCCTTTAAACTCATATGTGCTCTACTATATCCCACCTCTCAACCTAACCCTTACAGATACCGTTTGGCATTTTTAGATTTTTACGAAGACCTGATTTAGCCGTTTTCCTCATGGGGACCGCATTGTAGCTAATATTTGTTTTTACTATCATTGTGGGGTCCTCTCGTTGACCATGTTTTTCATTCTATGATAATAATGTGTATTATACCCTAACCTTAAACCGAACCCTCTCAGAACTCTGTTGACATGATTCATTTGAAGCAAAACATGATTTTGCTTACTTAGGAGCTATTTATTAGTGAGGAGCACTTCAAATGCCAGTTTTTTACATGACCAGTGTGTAATGTGTGTGTCAGGATGAAGCTGAGGATGACAGTGATCTCTCAGACTACGGTGATGAGATGGACGGAAGAAAAGACGCGCTGGCAGAGCCCTGCTTCATGCTGATTGGAGAGATATTTGAACTCAGGGGCAGTGAGTACAAGTGTGTGTGGGAGAGTGTGTGTGTCTGTGTGTGTGTGTGTGTCTGTGTGTGTGTGTGTGTGTGTGTGTGTTGCTATTTCGTTTAGTTTGGAGTGCAGTTTGAATTTAGAAATGTATTTGATTTAAGCTTTTTGTTTTTTAAATAAATTATTTAATTTTCAATGCAAAATTCACTAAAGCAATAATATTAACCGATCCCTCAGCCCTGAGGTTTCCGATGTAATTGGATATACAGGTCCTTCTCAAAAAATTAGCATATTGTGATAAAGGTCATTATTTTCCATAATGTCATGATAAAAATTAAACTTTCATATATTTTAGATTCATTGCACACCAACTGAAATATTTCAGGTCTTTTATTGTTTTAATACTGATGATTTTGGCATACAGCTCATGAAAACCCAAAATTCCTATCTCAAAAAATTAGCATATTTCATCCGACCACTAAAATAAGTGTTTTTAATACCAAAAAAAAGTCAACCTTCAAATAATTATGTTCAGTTATGCACTCAATACTTGGTCGGGAATCCTTTTGCAGAAATGACTGCTTCAATGCGGCGTGGCATGGAGGCAATCAGCCTGTGGCACTGCTGAGGTGTTATGGAGGCCCAGGATGCTTCGATAGCGGCCTTAAGCTCATCCAGAGTGTTGGGTCTTGCGCCTCTCAACTTTCTCTTCACAATATCCCACAGATTCTCTATGGGGTTCAGGTCAGGAGAGTTGGCAGGCCAATTGAGCACAGTAATACCATGGTCAGTAAACCATTTACCAGTGGTTTTGGCACTGTGAGCAGGTGCCAGGTCGTGCTGAAAAATGAAATCTTCATCTCCATAAAGCTTTTCAGCAGATGGAAGCATGAAGTGCTCCAAAATCTCCTGATAGCTAGCTGCATTGACCCTGCCCTTGATATAAAACAGTGGACCAACACCAGCAGCTGACATGGCACCCCAGACCATCACTGACTGTGGGTACTTGACACTGGACTTCAGGCATTTTGGCATTTCCTTCTCCCCAGTCTTCCTCCAGACTCTGGCACCTTGATTTCGAATGACATGCAAAATTTGCTTTCATCCGAAAAAGTACTTTGGACCACTGAGCAACAGTCCAGTGCTGCTTCTCTGTAGCCCAGGTCAGGCGCTTCTGCCGCTGTTTCTGGTTCAAAAGTGGCTTGACCTGGGGAATGCGGGGATGTTTCTACTCCAGACTCAGTCCACTGCTTCCGCAGGTCCCCCAAGGTCTGGAATCGGTCCTTCTCCACAATCTTCCTCAGGGTCCGGTCACCTCTTCTCGTTGTGCAGCGTTTTTTGCCACACTTTTTCCTTCCCACAGACTTCCCACTGAGGTGCCTTGATACAGCACTCTGGGAACAGCCTATTTGTTCAGAAATGTCTTTCTGTGTCTTACCCTCTTGCTTGAGGGTGTCAATGATGGCCTTCTGGACAGCAGTCAGGTCGGCAGTCTTACCCATGTTTGCGGTTTTGAGTAATGAAACAGGCTGGGAGTTTTTAAAAGCCTCAGGAATCTTTTGCAGGTGTTTAGAGTTAATTAGTTGATTCAGATGATTAGGTTAATAGCTCGTTTAGAGACCCTTTTCATGATATGCTAATTTTTTGAGATAGGAATTTTGGGTTTTCATGAGCTGTATGCCAAAATCATCAGTATTAAAACAATAAAAGACCTGAAATATTTCAGTTGGTGTGCAATGAATCTAAAATATATGAAAGTTTAATTTTTATCATTACATTATGGAAAATAATTACCTTTATCACAATATGCTAATTTTTTGAGAAGGACCTGTATATTGCGAAGGAGGGAACTAAACGAATTTATTCACACATGATATATTTTCCTGAATAAGGAAATACCCGACCGGTACGGAGAATGCACGGATGAAACTTCTTTACCAGAGAGATGTTCACAACTGTTGTAAAGCCATCTTTCAAAAAGTTGAACAGCACATTTTAAATGCACTTAATTTTTTCCAGTTTAATTTGAACTATTAGTTAAAATAAATACAAAATAAACTGAAAATTATCCCATAGTACCACATAGCGTCCAACCAGCGACAAGTGAGTTTTGTTTTTGTTTTGTTTTTTTACCAAATTATCGCATAAAGTAGCATTTAGGAACCAGTATCGAAGTCAAGATATCGGTATTGATATTGCAATATTTGAACGATACCCAGCCCTCGTGTGGGTGATAAAATTGCTCTTATTCTGTCCTCATAACTGTCACACTGTAACCCATAGTGATGAATGTGTGTAGTGTGATTGTGGGTGTGAACCTTGTAACAGTGTGACTACTGTAACGCACAGTGACCATTTCTCGTAAAGGGAAACCTCACATGCTCGCTTGTAGCTACTCTTTAAAATACTCTCTAATGCATTTTTAATACATTTCAAACTCAAACCTTGAAATTTACACCAGACGTGCTGCAGACGCTGTGCATTTAAAACGCCATGAAATCATAATGGGGACTTTTGTGGCTTTAGTCCACGTTTATTGGCCAGTTACAAACCAGTGAACTCCTACAGGTGACAAAAGAAACTTAAAATGTACTTTCTTTGTCTTCCAAACATATCAAATGCTCTCTTCAATGAGAATGTCCCTCAAACTGTCTAGCTTCATAGTTCACAGCTGTGTTGGAAACGATAGAGTATTGGCTTTTTAAAAGGAAGGGAAGAGATGAGCCTTTAAGTTCCATCCCAACTTCCTGTTTCAATAGGAAATACATCAACACAGGAAAGAAAACTGCCCTGTTTCAGTGCACTGCAAGCACTTAAGCCAGTTTATTTGACCACTTCTAATGATAGTTAGTCAGAAGCTGTCCTGCAAGAAAAAAGTACAAAAACGCTTGTTCTCAGGTCACATGACACTCAAATGCATCAGTCCTGTGAACGGTGTGTGACGTTTCTGATTTTGTTGTCTTTTTCTCTCTGCAGTGTTTAAATGGGTGCGGAAGACACTAATTGCACTAGTTCAAGTCACATTTGGACGGACTATTAACAAGTAAGCATCAGTTGATGAATAAAATGTATACAAAATACCTCCTAGGACCCCAAGGACTTGATCGTGATAATGTCTGATACATTATCCTGTTGTAGATGCTCACATGAATACAGTCATAGTTATACAGTACTTTAATGCTAGTAATATAGGATAATATGGATATATCATATATAAAATATATCATATATCCATCTGTGCAGTGCCGCTCCATCGCAACTATCTCCAGTGCTACAGCAAAATAAATAGATTTGCTTCTTTTGAGAGCTTGCCATCTGACTTGAAAGTAACAAGTTAAAAAAGGGTGTATAACATGAATAAACAGCAAAACATCATGCTATTCTTTTGCGTTGTGTTTGCTGGGTGCACTCTAAAACAAACATAAGCGCCACTAATGTTGTCAGATTTGTGAACAAATGAGGGAAAGTAATTTGAGCAGAGATGGAGCAAGTAATTACATTTTGATGAATGGTTGTGAAAATAATTGTGCGCTGATGCATTGTGCACAATAAGATCAGGAACATGATTGTAGTACTGTAAATGGGTTCTGTATTGATTGACCGTTAACTTGTAGACCACATAAAGTAACTAGTGATATTGTTGGATTTCTAGTCGAGCTCTGAAAAGAGTAAACAAAACAAGTTCTTTCAATCAACGGAAGTGCTTAGTTGGCCGAGGAGCGGAGTATTTTGACAAGGTCTTGACTTTGGGCACGACACCAGACATTCAAGCAGGACGCCGTTTCACTGTCTGGAACTGGATTCATTTTCATGCTGTAATTCACACGGACATGTATGATTTATCACAGTCAGATTGTCAAGGGAAGGTTTCCTTGGGTGAAATTGGCTGAGACACAGAGTGGTTTGTGGAAGAGCTGGCTCATTTTTTATTGTGAGATTGTGACTGGTCTAGAGGACACGCACACACAGACGGTCACTTTGCAGGAGGCCTTTATGTGCTTGTGTCATAGTTCAGTTGAGATGAATTATCTGCTTCTCATGGACACTTCAAACTTGTTTCACATGGTAAAGAGAGACTGTCTCTTTAAGACACAATTTACTTGCTTTGTTCCTGGTCTCACTGTGCAACTGTAATTTTTCTCTTTATTATTGTTATTGTCCTATTGGATAATGTTAACCAATAGTGAAATACTTTCAGAAGGGGAGTAGTTCTACACAGTTCACTGCAAAGTCACATTCAGATCTGACTGGTAACAGTGTTGGCCATAACATATACTGTGTATATACTACTTATCCATGCAATGATCTAATCAGCCAAACATGTGGCAGTAGTGTAATGTATGAAATCATGCAGATACAGGTCAGGAGCTTCGGTTAATGTTCACGTCAACCATCAGAATGGGGAAAAATGTGATCTCATTGAATTACACAGTGGCATAATTGTTGGTGCCAGATGGGCTGGTATTTCTGTAACTGCTGATCTCTAGGGATTTTCACACACAACAGTCTCTAGAGGTTACTCCGTGTTCAATGTGTTGTATGTTCAGAAATGCTTTTCTGTATAGCACTGTTGTAACGTGTGGTTATTTGGGTTACTGTCACCTTCCTATCTGCTTGGACTAGTCTGGCCATTCTCCTCTGACCTCTGTTATTAACAAAACCATTTTCGTTCACAGAACTGCCACTCACTGGATGTTTTTTTGTTTTTCGCATAATTCTCTTTACACTCTAGAGACTGTTTTGTGTGAAAATCCCAGGAGATCAGCAGTTACAGAAATACTAAAATGGGGGTCTGGGAAGCTCAGCAAGTTTTGACGCTGACTATCACACCTGGAGTCGCTAGTTCAAATCCAGGGCGTGCTGAGTGACTCCAGACAGGTCTCCTAAGCAACCAAATTGGTCCGGTTGCTAGGGATGGTAGAGTACATGGTGTAACCTCCTCGTGGTCCCTATAATGTGGTTCTCACTCTCGGTAGTGTGTGTGGTGAGTTGTGCGTGGACGCCATAAAGAATAGCGTGGGCCTCCACATGCGCTACATCTCCGTGGTAATGCGCAACGTGCACGTGCTTCATGGTCTTGAGATTGATGGTCTCAGATGCGGAGGCAACTGAGATTCATCCTCCACCACCCAGATTGAGGCGAGTCACTACGCCACCACGAGGACTTACAGCGCATTGTGAATTGGGCTTTCCAAAATTGGGGAGAAAATGTAAAAAATAAAAATAAATATTCAAACCAGCCCATCAGGCACCAACAATCATGCCACAGTCTAAATCACTGATATCACATATTCACATGAATAAGTAGATGTACAGGTGTGCAGTACCCAATAGAGTGGCTGGTGTGTGTACATGGTAACTCTGTCTCTGTTCTTTTCTTTGCAGGCAAATCAGAGACACTGTAAACTGGATTTTCAGTGAGCAGATGTTGGTTAACTACATTAATATATTCCGGGACACGTTTTGGCCCAACGGGAAATTGGCACCTCATAACAAAACCCGCTCAGAAAGTGAACGCAAGGAAACGAAGGAGAGAGCACAACAGAAGCTTCTAGATAACATCCCAGGTGAGCGAGCTAGATAACACAGCTTTTACAGGGGTTTGGCATTATGGTAACTCCCTAACAGATGAGATTTTATTGGGAATGCTCAACATTACATTGTTCAACGTGCAAACCTACAGTATGAACAAATGTGGTGTAAACTGAGGATCTGCTTTTGGACTGATTGGTAAGGCAAGCATCACTATTACTATTGCTCATGATGAGGCTTATGGATTTGAACAAACGAAGAACCCCGAGTATTACACTTTTTTCGTCTTTGTAAAAAAATTGACAGAAAACATTTTCACAGAATAAATATTAAAATTGAATTTAATGTTAACATAAATAATATTTTTATAATGGATTGTCTTAGTTTAATATTGAAAGTCTATGTTTGGGACAACACTAAAACAGTCAAATCTGTTGATAAAAGACATTTGAGAAGTACCAAAAAGAAATGATGAGGTCCTGGTAAACGGTTCCAAATGTAGTTTTAATGTGACCTCCTTTGGACCAAAAAAATAATTTAAAAAAAAAAAAAAATATATATATATATATATATATATATATATATATATATATATATATATATGTATGTATGTATATGTCCCAGGTGTTAATTTTGATTAAAGTGAACAGATTTAACCTTTTTTTTTTTTTTTGGGGGCAAATTTGTGAAAGGGTCAGCTCCCTTTTGATCTTTATGTTTTTGAAACTCATTAAAATTGAGCATTGTTTTATTGTAACAATAATAATAGGAATGTTAAGAAATTATTATAAAAAATATATTATTATTGCATAATAATTATTATCATTATTATTAATCAATAATAACAGTTTTTTTTGTAGTTGAGTTTACAACAGTCTTTTAATGCAGTGAGATGTTTTCCATTTCTGTCCTCAGAAAACGCGCTGTCATGTCATTTTCATTTGTATAGAAAAATGTAGCTTCCAAAATGTGAAATGACACAAATTTGCAATTAAAGTGAATCTGGAGCGCTTTAAATAAAATGTGATTTGCGCATGTTAACACACCGATCAGAACATAGAGCACATCTTTGTCTCAGTGCTCGTGAGAGAGAAAATGTGTGTGTGTCGAGCACAGAACACAAACGGAACACAGAACTGCTCTTAAACCACTGAAAACACTTGTGATTTTAACATTGCACTACACACTACAGACAAAACAGCTGCGCACATAAGCGCAGCTCAGCAGGCAGTGTGTTCAGACTGCGTGTTTGTTTAATCAAATAGTGCCCTCGTGTTTGATAATCACACTGGGATGTATCACGATATTGATGTTATTTCGATTAATCAGCTCTAGGTGTGATATTTCTTTTCTAAGCAGTCCAGTTTTCAAACCAATCCAAATAGAACTGTATAAACACCTTAGCAACCACATAGCAACCCCCTGGCAACCACCCACAGCACCCTGGCATTGTGACGGTGCGTTTTGGATAGGAAAGCACCACTGACATTTACTTCTGGTGTACACATCTACAGTACCATTTGTAAATATCACATTGTATAAATAAATGTAGCTCTATCTTAAATGAAGATAATAAAGGATTGTGCTGATTCAGTCACCCTGAGAATGTGTGTGAATGTTAAAGATTATTGAAGATGTGCACTGAACTGTAAAGCTGTTCGTGTTTAAAGATTCATGGCTGCCTGCATGATGCTTTTTAATTAGAGCTGGACACTTAAACCTGTCTGAGTTCACAGAGTGCTGGATAATACAGTTGAAGTCCAGAGCTCTCAGAAGCACACACTACAACAGCACAAGTGAAACAGTGAAAGCTTTATCTCATTTAATTGATGGTCTCAATCTTAAGTGTGCTTTACCCATGATACATGTTTAAAACACTTGTTAATACTGTTGTACTTTTCGATGCTGTTAGTTAATATAATTTCCCAGTGGTTGTATTTTTATTATTTTATTTTTTTATTCTGTCACTAGCCAGATTGTATACTCTTGAGTGGTGGTACATGATGCTGGACTTTTCAGTAAGTTTTACGGTCACAGTCCTCTTCATTGCCGTGATGTTTTTGTCATTCAGATGCACTTCAGAATCTGGTGGGGCAGCAGAATGCGAGATATGGGATCATCAAGATCTTCAATGCACTTCAGGAGGCCAGTGCCAACAGACATCTCCTCTACGTATGTCACAATTTGTTTCATTACAAACATTGTTTGCAGTGTGGGTGTAGTAAACTGAAAGTAGCGACACTACTAATTTAACTACATTTGTATTTCTGCTGTTTTCACATTAGTGTAGCTTTTCCAGAAACAAGCGAGGTATTCCTCAATTTCACGGTAGTCGGTGCGCAAGTGTCGATCACTATAGAAACCGCAATGTCCTCCGATATTTTAAACAGCACCCATTGTGTAATTAAGTCTGTTGTGTTTCTCAGCTGTGATGAGCCATAATGCTGAAGTTGTTGGTTTAAAGCTGTTTAAAGATATTTCCTAGCTTAGCAGTAGTAATACAAGCGATCATGAAGAGCTGTGTTATGTAAACACTAGCTGATGTGGATTCACTTCACGTCACCTAACTGGCTCGTATTACACACAAAAATGATCTTTTGCCACCACCTGCTGGCTTACATATGTAACGTCAAAAGAAAAGACAAACCATAGCTCGTAACAGATCTGCACTGCTCTTACACTTTAGTTTAGGTCCTAGTTTAGGATGACGAACACAAGCAGAGTGATACACACACAGTGAAGAGTCGGAGTGCTGATGGTGTCAAACCATTATTGCTCATGGAATATCTCTCGTCCGTGTGTATATGTATGCATGTATGTATATATATATATATATGATATAATATTAGGTGATTTTGCAATCAGAATTGCGTAGTTGGCTACTTTTTCTTAGTAGCTTGTAGCAAAATACTTTTTAATAATAGTAGCTTAATTCTATCAGAGACAGTTTAGCAGAAACGGATTACTAGTATTAAAATCACAAGTTGGAGAGTGTTTATTCTTGAGGGGAAAGTTTCCTCAAATAAAAAATCCTGTCATTATTTACTCAGCCTCATGCTAATCACAAGTGAATGTACATGCAGATCTTTTCCACATACCAAGAGCATGAAGGATTGGGACGGTATGGTTATTGGTATTCGATACAGTGAGGTTCATGATTCAATATAACACATGACAAAGTACGACAGAAAATTGGGTTTATTTTTCTAAATAAGTTCTTATAAAAATGAAGTTATTTTATTACACAATATAAATGCTCAATGTTAAAAAAATAACAGTTTCCCATATACCTTTTACTAGAAGAAAAGATCACAAACAAATAAGCTTTAAAAATAGTGGATTACATTCAGGCTGATCAGGTGCAGAACAAGTAATAGAACTGAACAGAAACAATTATGTGAAAGTGTTTGTCTGTCATCATTATTATAACTTTTTAAAAATAAAACAAATATATACATTCTATCAAATAATATTAGAATATGAAATTGTATAGTGAATATAATAATGATTTGAGCTGTCACTGTTTGAAATAGTGTGTACAATTTACAAGTAATAACATCAAGTTTACATTCATTTGTATAACAAGCGCTATAAAGGTACTGTCACTTTAAGAGCATCTCACAGACTCGCAGATGTTTCTGTTCATTTATTAAGGAGAGAGACGTTTTTTTGCACATCCGTGTTATTTGAGATTAGATAAAACAAATATCAGTTCTTACTTTTTTATCTGACAGTAAAGAACCAAGAGGATATTAAGACACATTATTTAATGAAAGTGGAGTGTGTGAATGTGATCTTTGAAGACACATTACATGGAAGAAATGGTCAGATTTAATCTTGTGCACTTTTCATCAAATCAAGGCAGTTTTCCAGGTATTCCAGTACTTACATTTCTAAGAGCTAAATTCAAGCACTTTAACAACCTTGTGTGAACCCTGTAAACACTGTAGAAAAAGGTGCAGTAGGAGTAAATTGAAGCAATGGAGAGATTATGATGTTTGAAGGCTCAATTTATTTGAGCCGTCACATGGACAGAAAACAGTGTTGCTGTTTTGAATTTTGAAATATCGAGTTGTGCCTCAATATGGTTCATCGTTTTTGTTCCTATTGTTCCTTTTGTTCCATTCCTATTCAGTTACCATGTGCTGTATGGCTCTAAAAATTATCATAATTGATCCCAAAAAATCATAATAGTAGCCATACTACTATTGAGCTATATTTCAAGTCTTCTGAAGCCATAAGATAGCTTTGTGTGAGGAACTGATTCAAAATGAAGTTATTATTCACTGAAAATCTTTGCCTGTACTGTAGCTCTCATATCTCATTCGCCTGTATTAAATGTGGCACATCTCATTTTCGAGAATCCCAAGAACCAATAATAGTGCAACATGTCTTTACATGTGACGCTTGGAAATGTGCATGTACGAAGGCGATTTTGAGAGCTATGGCGGAGGCAAAGAATTTCTGAAAATAACACCTTAAATTTGTTCTGAAAATGAACGTGTTAAATCTGTCACATGCCTACTGAAGACTTGTTATTGAGGGCTCGATTTATTTCGTGCTTCAATTCTGGGAGCTGGACAGAGAACAAGGAACATTTAGCAAGGACATTTCTCTTCTCATATATCCATGGAAGAAAGTCATACGGGTTCAGAACAACACCCGTGTAAATGATCAAATGAATAAGGCAGTGTGTGGTTTTGAATATGTAGAGTTTTTTCTTTCCTCTGATGTGAGCGACCGTTAAAGCAGAGTTTATTATTCTCATTTCTGCTTTCCGAGGTAAACACACACTCCTTTATGCCTGAATGGAAAGTGAGAATTGGAAAACAGGTGATGGTACTTTACTATTCAGAAGCTGTGAATGGCAGGTTGTTACTCAAGTAAATAGCAATAACATTTTATTCACTGTTCATTTGAATATGAGATTGATCCTATTTACTGTCTTAATAAATGGCCCTGGACTTATTGTGCACATTTAATTGGTGAACATTACTCCAACATAAATAGATAAATGTTTTTCTCTGTTCAATCTTTCATTGAAAAGTCATATGTTTTTCTTCTGTCACGCAGTCTGTTGTGTAATGTTAACGTTATCTTATAGCAATATATCTGTTAAGACATTCAGGTCAGACTCCATCCTGTTATGGAGAACACACTTTTCACAATCGAATCAATTCCAATGGATTAAATCAAGTCCTGCCCAACAATTGTTTTAGTCCTGTATTACTTGGAAACGTGTCACATTATGGAAGTAAAATGCATTGAAAATACCTTTTTCAATTTAATTTAAAGCTCCATTTATCATTATAAATTCATTAAAAAAATTATGTTATTAGTGATTATATAGGGCAGCACTGTATTGATGTTCATTATTCTAACCCATCATGGTCAGGGTTTGTTCAAGACCTCTAACGCTAACTAATAAACTCTTGCAATCCAAATAATTCCGCCTGAACCGCTGAACATATAGATTAGTTCAAACTTTATTTGTAGGTAATTTCAGCCTCAGGCATGATATTAATTTGTATTTTTTTGAAAATCTCTCAGATTTACATTGATAGCTCTTACTGGAACTGACACAACCTTTTCAAGAAAATGACTTGCACATTTCAGGTTAGAGGTCCTGTGTGAACGCAACCTGAAAATACTGGTAAATTTTGCTCTGGCAATTTCTCTTAATCTGAAGTATCATTACCTTTACATTCCCATACTGATGGGCTGTGTGAACAACACATGTGGTACATTTACCAGTAAAGGCAACCCAACGATTTCCCTGTAATTTACCTGGTTGAATGTGTGAACGGGGCTAATGACATCATCTCTGATAATATTTGTGAACTTTGTGGAATTGAGTCTTCTTGCTTCTATTTGGATAATGATTTGTGATTGGTCTTCCTTGCATGCATTGAACTATTTATAGCTGTCTTTAAACTACAGCTGTGGCCAAAAGTATTGGCAGTGACATACATTTAGTGTTTCGCAAAGTTTTCTGCTTCAGTTGTTGTGGTGTTGATTCACATTGTTTCTAGATCTTTGTGCAGAGTGATCAGATGCATTTTAAATAATTTCAAAAAGCTTCTATCACAAAAAAACTAATTTCACTGTTTTTTGGCCCTGGAACAAAATGACCAGCTAACATCATTTCACTAATCATATCAGCAGCACCTGGGAAAGTGTGAATGAGTACTAGTCAGGTGAAATCACTCTATCATTCTGACTGGATTATAAGAGCAGACTGATTGCTATAAAAGGAGGGAAGAAGTGCTTCCAATCATGGTGTTCTTATTAGCAATGGTTACCTCTAAATAAAGACGTGCCGCCATCATCGCTTTGCATCAAAATGGTCTCACATGCAAGCAAATTGCTGCAAAGAATATTGCACTCGAAAGAACCATTTACCGGATCGTCAAGAACTTCAAGGAGAGAGGTTCAACTGCAGTGAAGAAGGCTTCAGGACGTCCCAGAGTGTCCAGCAAGCACCAGGACCGTCTCCTCATGAGGAGTCAGTTATGGAATCGTGTCACCACCAGTGCAGAGCTCAATATTGGCAGCAGGTTGGTGTGAGTGCATCTGCACGCACAGTGAGGTGGAGACTTTTGGACAATGGCCTGGTGTCAAGAAGGGCATCAAAGAAGCCACTTCTCTCCAAGAATAACATCAAGGACAGACTGAAATTCTGCAGGAAGTACAAGGATTGGACAGCAGAAGACTAGTGCAAAGATATTTTATCTGAAGCCCCTTCCGACTGTTTGGGACATCTGGAAAATCAATAGTCCAGAGAAGAAAAGGTGATCGCTACCATGAGTCCTGTGTCGTACCAACAGTGAAGCATCCTGAGACCATATATGTGTTGCTTTTCATCCAAGGGAGTGGGCTCTCTCACAATTCTGCCATGAATAAAGAATGCTATCAAAACGACCCAGGAATAATTTGGTGATGATCCGTGTATTTTCCAGCATGATGGAGCACCTTGTCACAAGGTAAGAGTTATAATGAAGTGGCTCAGAGATCATTACATTGACAGTTTGGATGAGTGGCCAGGCAACTCCCTGGATCTTAATCCCATAGAGCACCTGTGGTCAAGGCGAGTGGACAAACAGAAGCCCACAAATTGCGATAAAATCCGAGCACTAATAAGGCAAGAATGGATCATCATCAGTCAGGATTTGGCCCAGAAGGTTCCAGGTTATGAAGAACAAGAATCAACACTGTAAATATTGACTCTTTGCATATATTAAATGTTTTTGCCAATAAAAGCCTTTAAAACTCATGAAATGCTTCTCATTGTTTTCCAGTATACCATAGAAACATGTGAAAAAATTATCTACAAAACTGAAGCAGCAAACTTTGCAAAACACAAGATTTATGTCACTGCCAATACTTTTGGCCCTGGCTGTACACATTGACAATATTTTGATTCACATGTGTTGAGTGTCATGATGATGGTGAATCAAAGCCTATAACCTAAACTTATATACAACTTTTCCTTCAGGAAATGCAAATCGAATTGCTTTTAACATTTGTCCTTAGTGTACACAGTTAATTGTTATTGTATGAGATGGTTGTACTATAGTGCCCTCTTATGGTGGAATGGAGAAGCTGGAGCTAATATATAGTTTGATCCTTGTAAATGAAATATGGGTTAATTCACCTCTCATTCGGTTGTATTTCTTTTTTCAGATTTTGTTTGAGTTGCTTCTTAAAGAACTATACCCTGAGCTGAGCGTCGAGGCCACACAAGCCTGAACAACATCACACACAGCAGAAGATTGCTCCTGTCTCTCTAATGTGATGGAAAGATGCTTTTGAGGTTTTCCCCCATTGTTTAATTTCCAAAACACTTTGTAGAGCTGGATCTAGGAAGCGCCACAGCTTTAGAAACGACATGAGTATGTTTGTGTATTAATCTGTTCTTGTGTTTTTCTCACTTGGGAAGAACAGGCCAGCTCACTGCCAGCTGCCATGCTCTGATTCTCTTTCTCTCTTTCTTCTGAGGGTTTTTATTTGGCTTGGTGTGCTCTATAATGTGAAGAACAGCGGAATGAGTGTTATATATCTGTAAAAACAATCTCCCTATTGTGATCATTATGAAGGCTTTTAATCGTGCAATATGTCATGTACAGTTATTGTGAAGGTTTGGTTTGTGATATTATTGTTATTTTTAACAAAAATAGACTAGAGCATTTATAAGCAATAAATTGCAAAAGACTTGCTGTGTGTCATGTCTTCAATATACTGTTACAATTGTTTAAACTCCACTGAGAAGAGTTACACCAGTGAAGATTTGAGTGCTAATAATTGGTAAATGATCCCAATAACACTTTTTCCTCCTTGAGAGTGACACTTTTATTTTTCACTACATTTTATATTTAATCTATGATGCAATATTATATGATTTATAAATGTTTAAGTGTGGCTAAAGTATCTAAATACTTTTTGGGGCTACTCGATCTTTTCTCATTATGGTAATGCTATTTTTATTCCTCCACATTACAGTAAGATACAAACAATCACAATTTCATAAAAATAGACCTAATTTATGCATAATTTCATTTCTATTTTTTCCTTCTGATTTTGGGAGGCGATAGGATCTGGACACATCATTATAGTTCGTTTGTGATATTCTCCCAAAGGGAAGTGAAGTTTGAATTTCTTATGATGCAAACACATACCCATGTATTACATTTCTGATTAAATGAAAAAAACCTTTTATTCATTAGCGTCAAAGTCAGGACAGGGATTGTAATGACACATCACCCTAATTGAAAGTCTTATTGTGTCCTGTTAGTGAGTTCAGTTTAACACAGACTGTATCCAGCATGAACTTTACTAATGAGAGAAATTGTACGATTGATGTTTTTGTTTACGTCCTGTTAAATGCAATGTCCATTTGCAGCTCCTTGCACATCACTGGATCTAACTCTGCAGCCTGACAAAACAGAACAGAGAGAACACAAACTTCGTTTCATTTGATAAACCAAAAAAATATGATTGTGCACACAAATTAACAAGTCGCGAGCAGAAATAACAAAAAAAAAGATCTGTACACACGCGCGAGTTACTGCACACGCGCGTGCGCAGATCTGTACAGGCGGAGCTGAAATCTTTACGCACACAAGTCAATTTTGACACTCAGGGGCGGGGCCCAATCCTTTCTGCTATTGGCTGCTGACCAAATCCTGACTTCAAAAGAGAAAAACGTAATTTAATAGCGATTACACATCTAATAACATTAGCGTAAGTGAACAGAGAAGGTGCAAGGTGCAAGGCCCAATGTGAAAGTTGTGAGGCGATCGATTGTGTTCCGTGACTGCTACCGGGTCCTTGAATAGGCCTAATGTACAACGTTCGCGTTAGGGCACCCGGTGGAGTTTCTGGTTACCTCTCGGGAGCTGGTGCCCTACGCAGACTGCATACTTTGCGTATAGGAAGCGGTGGTACTGCTCATAATACATCAGGACCGCTGTAGCCAAGTAAGGTAAATTTCCTTCAGTGTACACTCACGAGACGAAGACGAGGCTGAATCCAGCTTCTAATTCAGTAATAACTTATATACTGAAAACTTTTTGGAAAGATATATTTTCAATGTTTGTCAGCTGAAGGATCAAAACCAATGGAAACAACAGTAAAACCCACGAAATACATTGTAAGTCCATCCCCTCACAACCTCATTTTTATTTCCATCAAAATATAAATATGGTGCTGAGTTCCATTGCTGCGTTTACGTTTGTCAGTAGATTTTCAGAAACTGTGTGAGTCTAAGTGTGTTGTACTGCAGTCAGGCTGAGAGATGTCAGCTCATTCTGGCCAAGAATCGCCCACTTATACAAGAAGAGACCGTAAAGCGACCATCCGAAGTTTGATTTGCTTTACTTGTCATTTAAGTGGGTTCCCACAATAAAAAGAATGGCGTGGAAAAAAATTAAATAAAGTGTCAACTCTCTGCAAACAGTTGTTCAATAAACATAAAATGTGTATAGACTTCTTCCACAGAATTTCTGTCTATCCAAATGTAACAAGTGCTGATTATTTCACAGACTCAGTGCAGCACACCAAACAGTGCAGTTCTGCTTGCGGCAATCTAGTGTTGTCTAGAGTCCCACTAACCTGGAACATTTGTAATTCATCATCATTTGAATTGTTTTTCGAGGTGAGTGACAGTACCTGTTTGAAGTATCTTCGTGCTGTCTTTCTGTTCTGCAGGACGCCTTGGCCCATCTGAAGGCAGTGTGCGTAGTAGAACATGGCTATGCTGATACCCTTCCTGATATACTCCTCCAGACAGTCTGTGTGTCGCGCTAAAGCACTGATGTCCTTGTATTTGCACACTCTGCAGGTCAATCCATTTAAATACAGTAAACAGAACAGTGTTCCTTAATTCTGTCTGACTAGACCCAACAATTTCTGGATAATATAATAATAACAATATTTTATGTATAGGTGGTAACACTCTTTTGTTGAGGGGTTAAAAAAGGTTTCAGTTATGACATAACTGGGGGCCTGGGTAACTCAACGCTGACCATCACACCTGGAGTCCCAAGTTCGAATCCAGAGTGTGCTGTGTAACTCCAGCCAGGTCTTCTAAGCAATCAAATTGGCCCGGTTGCTAGGGAGAGTATAGTCACATGGGGTAACCTCCTTGTGGTGGTGATTAGTGGTTCTCGCTCTCAATGGGGCGTGTGGTGAGTTGTGCGTGGATCGTGGAGAGTAGCATGATCCTCCACATGCTGTGAGTCTCTGCTGTGTCATGCACAACGAGTCATGTGATAAGATGCGCAGATTGACGGTCTCAGAAGCAGAGGCAACTGAGACTTGTTCTCTGCCACCCAGATTAAGGTGTGATAATGCGCCACTACGAGGACCTACTAAGTAGTGGGCATTCCAAATTGGGAGAAAAGAGGATAAAATATAAATAATGACTAATAATTAGTTTACGAATGCATAGATATAAAATAATAATAATAATAATAAATACAAATCGTATTTATATAGAAAGTTTACTTCCATGCAATAACTGTCAAATATTGAGTCATTTTACCTCATGTAATAAATGCTTGACACTTATTGAACATTATTAAACTATGAAAATGTTCCTTTAACAATGTAATGCATAATAGTCTATTTTTTTGCTACATTGCGGAATAAATCATGAATTAGGGTATTAGGGTGAATTTGAGGGTGAATTTTATTAATTTAAGGATGAACAAGTAACTTTATTAAGCAATTATGACATGTACAATATGTTAAAATCTTCCCTTTATAAATACTTTTTTATTCATATTGTTATAACTGCATATCAGTGATTTAAATGTAAATGACTTATTAGTTATTAATAAAACCTTTTATAAACCCTTAACAAAAGGGAACATTAATGTAAAGTGTTAGTGTATAGATGTTATTAGCCCACATTGCGGCTTGATCTAATGATGGTTTGATCACATTTAGATTTTAACTCCATTTTAAACTAGAAAGGCAAAGTTTGTTAAGATTAAAGACGTTTTGAGAAAGACATTTCAAGGTTGTATAGGCCTTGAATACATTATATCTATACAACATTGAGAGGATGGATGGACGGATGACAGATATATAGATGGATGGATGGATGAATGGATAGACAAATGAAAGATGTATGTATGGAAGGAAGGATGGATAGACGGATGACAGATATGGGACGTGGTGGCTCAGTGGTTAAGGCTCTGGGTTACTGACTGAAAGGTTAGGGGTTCAAGCCCCAGCACCGCCAAGATACCACTGTTGGGCCCTTGAGCAAAGCCCTTGACCCTATCTGCTCCAGGGGCGCTGTTTCATGGCTGCCCCTGCTCTGACCCCAGCTTAGTTGGGATATGTGAAAATAGCTGCATTTCATTGGCTCATATGACAATAAAGTTGAATATTAAAATCTATGAATGGATAGACAGATGACAGATGGAAGGATTGATAGACGGATGATAGATTGACAGATGAATCGATAGACAGATGTATTGATGGATGAATGGATAGACAGATGTCATCTATAGATAGACAGATGACAGATGAAAAGCTATTTTGAAAAACTCAAGTTTGTACAGTTGTGTCTAGTCAATATAACAACTTGTATCCTTTAAACTGTTTGAAGACACAATCTGTTGTACCTCTCCGCTAGGGCAGCTGATCTTGTGTACAGCTTCCTATGGTAGTAACAGGCTGTCAGGTGGCCTTGTGCGTACACGTTTCCTCTCTCTGCTGCCTCCTTTAGACAGAACAGAGCAGCATCTGGATCCCTCTGCACTCCATGGCCATACAGATACATCACACCCAGAGCACCCTGAGACTCCAGACTACCATTTCCACAGGCATCGGAGTGCCAAAGGAATGCCTGAGGACCACAAACACACATTCAGTGACAGTTTTACTGAAGAAGAAGGCTTTTGAAAAGAATTGTCCACAAACAAGCCCCACTTCTCATGACTCTCATGTCAGAATCGACTAGATAATAGCCACTTTCACAAATGAAGCCTGCTAAATTGCAGTAAAATTGTGAACAAATCAGAACTTCTGAACAAATATTTTAAGTGAATGAATCAATTTGTTTTACCTCATTTCTTGTTTTTCTGACATCTCTCCCTTTCGAAGCCAATGAGCTCTAGTTTGAAGCATGAGACTTTTTGGTGGCTTTTTATGCCTGTAAAGACTGATTATAGCACTAGCCAATTGCATTCATTGGTTTAACTAGTACACACTTTGAGATGATAGATTGAACCAGTCTGTCATCTTGTTCATGAACGAACTGAATATACTAGTACACTTGTTCACGAATGACGAACATGATGAATCAGTCATCATGATAAATGGTCTGCAATTATATAGCACTTTTTTAACCTTAACGGTTTTCAAAGTGCTACACTGTGACTCATTCACACACACACACACACACACACACACACACACACACACACACCAATGACGGCAGAGCTGACTTGCAAGGAGCTAGCCTGCCATTGGAAGCAACTTGGGGTTCAGTGTCTTGCCCTAGGACACTTTGGCATGTGGAGTCATGTGGGCCAGGAATCGAACCGCCAACCCTGCGATTAGTGGACAACCCGCTCTACCACCTGAGCCACAGCCGCCCCATAAGCTCTCATGAACGACGATCTGCTGACCGGGCTGGACTAATTATAAATATAAGTGAGTGATGACTACACATTACACTGACAAATGGACGTTATTGAAACTGCAGAGCTAAAGTGCTTTGTGGAATCGTAGAGATAATTAGACTTGTTCCGATTGTGAATGACTGCTTTTTGTTCAATGCAATAACTTAAAGATGGTAATTTGCAGCCACATACAGGCGCAAAGATGTAACTTGCAGAATTGGTCAATGAATGAATCAATGCACAAATCTGAACAAATATTTTTGGTGAATGGATTCCAAAGACTCGTGTCACTGAAATGAATCAAAATCATCACCACTAATTAAAATATTGAAGCCCTAACCCCAATTTGTACAATAACTTTGTGTTGGCTTTGTCATGTCACCATCATGAGACACTAAACAAGTGCAATGAAGAGAAAGATTCTTGTCTTAGACATTTAAGTAACTTAAGTAACAAGTAAATGCTGCAGTTAATAATGCATGATGATGATTTGAGTGATATCATGGACCTTTTTGAGATTGAGAGTTTCAGGTCTGCAGTAGAACATGCCCAGAGCGGATTGAGCTTTCACACTTGCGTTTGGGTTTCCATCATCAGCTGCCAGAAGCCACAGCCTATGACACAAGTTAACACACAATATATGAGAGTGATTGCTGCTCTTTAATCTTCAAACAAGCTCTAAATTTGACATGTTCGTCTGAAAGATGTGTATTTTAACATTTTGTTAATAAAAGTCTGCTGTCTGTCTAAATTGAAACCGTCTGTTCAACACGGACTCACCGCTCTGCCTCAGTACTGGACGTTTGGACACCAAATCCCTCCAGATACGCCCTGCCCAGGTTATACAGTGCTGCGTATTTGATAGAGCCCACTTCAGGGGAATCCCACAATGCAACTTTTCTCATGTACTCAATTGCCTTGCTCTATAAAGGTAATGGTTGACACATAATTATTTCTTCTTTCAAAATGAGAGAGTGGAAAACTGTTCATATTTTTTGATAATTTATTTACACACAAAGCCTTTGATTTGAATTGATTCTGCAATATAATGGTAGCTATAAAAAAAACGTCTATAAACATGGCATTTGTGAGATCACAACTTTAGTGAGCATAAAAGAGTGCAACAGTCTTTTTCTGGAAGTAATAATCCCATTTACTTTCTCCACAGGTTAAACGATAACTTATAAAACCTTTAAATAAGGACTTACCATGAGTTTCCAGGTTGTTAATCGATTAAACATTCTTCTGTTGAAGCCATCAATCTATGTTATTTCAAATAAATGTATTATTGATCGTGTTTAATAGTGTAATTTCTGGAGAAGTACTACACTAACCGTGAATCCTGAATGGAAACGATCGACCAATCAGTGAATCGGCCAACAAAGTGCGCCACAAGAGCACTGCAGCGACCACCCACTCCCATGATGCAATCAAGTCACTCTCCCTACTCTCTCAAACTACTTTATATATTTGCAAATATCTGAATATTTTGCGACAGAATAAAAACAAAACGTATATTATTATAATTTACTTTAAATCAATAGTTTTCCAATATTCCGTGATTTTTTTTTTATTCGACTATGTCATGGGATCGTAGTTCATTCCTTCAATAAAGACATTAAGGTTTTGTTCATGGCTTAGAAAGCTTTTATTAAGACTTTTATGTAATCTTTATGGAACAAAATAAATGGGAAAAATACTTCCGGAACCATGATGGCGGAAAAATTTGTCAGGCACTGTTGCACTCTATTGCAGCTGTGATGCTCACAGTGATTAAGGAATTAAAGGGATAGTTTACCCAAGAATTAAATTCTCTTATATATATATATATATATATATATATATATATATATATATATACATTTTTTTCTTTTTTCTTTCCCTGCCCAGTAAGTGGCGATATGCACGGATAATGTGAATGGCAAAAACAAAAGAAGAAAGTGAAATTGGAGATTTATAGTAAAAAAGGACTTATTATATTGATCTGATTATATGCTTTTTGAACCTTCAAAGTTTTGGTCACCATTATTTGCATATTAAGGACATATTAAAACCAACAGAGCTCAAATATTCTTCAAAACATTTGTGTTCTGCGGAAGCAAGAAAATCATACACATCTTGAATGACATTAGGGCAAGTAAATCCTGAGAGTATTTTAATTTTTGTGTGAACTTTCCCTTTAACTGGTGACCAGCACAAAACAGCAACAATGGCTCAACCAATGGTGTGAGATTGGGGCGGGCCATCGTTTTTCTGACCAATGGCAGACAGGGGGAGTGTTTGGGAAACCTGTTTGAAATTGTCATTATTTCAGAGTGTAAACTGACAACAACGAAGCTTTGATTGTGCAAAAGTCCAATATTGGCAAGGCGACATCTGAAAAATGTTCATGTTCATAAAGCATTTAAAACAATAATACATAGCTGTGATGACAACCTTTCAGTGAACCCCTTTGTAAATCTGGTATTAGTAATATCATAATACAAAAAGGCACTCACAAGGTCTTCTTTGGTTCCAAGGCCATCATAGTAAATGACAGCCAGTTGATATAGAGCTCTGGGATCTTGATCTCTAATGCTATCAAAGATCATCTCAGCTTCTGCATAGCGACCCTGAATCTCATGACAATGAATAATATTAACTCACGTCTACAATGACAGTGTATCAATCTGCTGTCTGACTGTGCCCAAAATGGTAAAACAAGCTTTTAATAGTCTCTCCCCACAACAAATCACTGGTCAGGAAAATTGCAACAATTAACAAATGCACTTCTGTGCCACCATTTGCTCATGTACTTTTGCTGCAGTGAAATATTTGGGGAAAAAACTGCAAACAGGGAAATTCACTACTACGGTCTTCTTGTATGCAAAGGTAAAATAATGATACAAAGTAAAATGTTTGATATAAAATTCTAAATAACACATGTCTGTGTCGAGGGCGACAATTACAGTTGTTTACTGCAACAACACTTGAAACCAGTGATTGGCAATGCTTAGCAGAATAGAAAGACATTTTCGATTTATGGATTCTCATAGGTTTACTTCACATATCTTTAGAAAAGATTGGATTGTCATTCAGTTTTCCTCTAAATAATGCAATCTGAATTGCAAGAACGCTATTAAACTCTCATTCAGTGTGCTACATATATATAGAGAGAGAGAGTGGCACACATAGAAGAGAGTTATTACATGATAGCTGGATCATTTTTCTGTTGAGTTTAGATTAGCAAATTCTACTATGGATTAGATCATATATTTTGCATCAAAAGAGTGGTTGTGAGATGGCATTGCCAGCTTTTGAACCTATATGTTACAAAAATGTATGATTGTTAGTGAAAGATAGTAGCTTAAATGCTCCATGCTTTCTTCACATCAATACCTCATATTGAGAAAGAGGCCACAGAAGGGTCAGAATGGCACTATTTTTTCTGCCTAGTGCCCCCAGAGTCCCTAGAATCACCTCTGGTCCCAAGGTAAAGGAGTGAGAAAATCAGCTTGAGAAAAATCGAAATATCATGCAGGGATTGCTGTCAGAAACCACACAGCTGGTGTGTATCAGCCCAACTGTAGAGTACAAGAGTACAAGACCCTAAAGGCAGCTACCAAGAGAATAGGTCAATGCTTTGAAACGACAGGTGACGTTGCCAGAATGAATCTGGAAGGCCCAAAGCCTCTTCATGCAGGAATGACCACCTGCTGAAATGTACAGTTCTCAAAGACAGGAAAAACTGCCAGCAGAATTCAAGACCTCAGAAAACAAGACTCTTTCCAGAAGAAGAATAAGCAGAAGGTTATCTGATGCAGGTTCTGTGTCTAGAAGATGTGTAAAAAAGCCATCAAAGACAGAATGACGTTTTTGGCAGAATATGGAAAGTTTGATTGAGTTGAGTTGTCTGGAATAATGAAACACGATTTGAGTTGCATGGTGATGCTCCAGAGAGGTGTCTTCGGTCGGTGAGAAATACAATAGTCAATGCTTCTCTACCACAGTGAAGCATGGAGGAAGAGGTGCATCAGTTAATCACAATGAATGCATCAGTGTACAGGAGAATATTGCAGAAAAGCTCGTTTCCCACAATTCAAAAGCTGTTTTCTAAAGAGGAATGATCAGATGTTATTTTGGTCCTGCCCAAACGGAGAAATCTACCAAGAAGTGGGCACATGTTCTGGCCTGGTCAGAGACCAGATTTGAGCCCTATCAACACCGAGTGGAACAACATTGACTCGTCTTTATGTAAAAAGCTGTCTGCAAGTTTACCCACAAGCCAGTTAAAGAAATCAAAGGGAACAACTACCACATACTACAATAAGTTAATTTAGATATCGTTCAATTTTTGCTAATGTCCTGAATAGTGATTTGTGGTTAAGACTGTTAAAAGCGGAATGTTTTGCCATTTTGGGTTAGGCCAATATTTTTTGGCCCAGGAGTGGATAGTGAATGCTTTAGTGTTACCTCTTCATAGTATAACTGTCCTAGGAGGAATGCGGCTTGTGAGTCGCCTCTTTCTGCTTTCTCTTTCAGCAGACTCACCGTCTTCTCCACGGACTCAGCACTGAACTCTGCTTTAGATCACACTCAAATCAAGTTAACAGATTTATGTCATTTACATTAATGCATATACGAATGTTGCGTTAAATGAAACATTGATAGATTCAGCAGAAGACATTCTCCCACACAAAAAAACGTTTCTTATTTTAAGTATATATTAAGCAAACGCTGTATAAATGTGCCCGTCATCACCTGATTTCTCGTCAAGTCTCAGCTCTTCTCTGATATCTTGATAAATGTCAGTTGTTGTTTTGAGGATCTTCGGACATGTGAATGTCTCCGGGGATTCGTCTTGTGAGTTTTGTTCAGTACAGTCCATGATGTCGCTCACAATCACTGCTTACACACTGTTTCTCGAAGATTTCATATTACGACTCTAGTAGTTTACGTTGATGAATTCTTACTTTGGGGCTTTCTCTTTTAATCCATTTTGTAACAGAAAACATTTGACGTTGCCACAAAGTAAAGAGAACACGTCATAACACCAAACGTTACCTTGACAACCGCTTGAGTCACTTTTGCTTTTCATTTGACTTTTCCTCATGGTATATAATCTACAATGTAAAGGTGGTGTCCGATTACAAAATCGATTTCTCCAGATCATCTTTTAAAATCATATCTATAGTAAACACTTTTGTTTTTAAAGGAGTATTCCGGGTTCAATACAAGTTAAGCTCAATCGACAGCATTTGTGGCACAATGTTGACTACAACAAAACATTATTTCCACTCGTCCCTCCTTTTCTTTAACAAAAAAGCAAAAATGGAGGTTATATTGAGGCACTGACAATGGAAATTAATGGGGGAAAAATTTGGAGGGTTTAAAGTCAGAAATGTGAAGCTTATAATAATAATAAGAAGAAGAAGAAGAAGAATAAAAAGCGCTCGCATTAATTCTTCTGTTAAAGTAATGTATTATTTGAACTGAAACGTGTTTACATTTTAATTTTACTGTCATTTTAGAGTTTTCGGGTTTGTTGACATTACATCGTCATGAATACTTTTGAAACAGTGAATATTTTTAACTTAGAAAATTGCCCCCCATTCAATTCCATTGTATACTCAAACATTTGTTTTTGGCTATTTTTAAGATGTATCCATTTCAATTGAATAACAAATTTCCATCCAATTTAATTGCCTAATCTTTAACTAAATAAAATGTACAAATCTTACAAAATGCAAGTTTTATTAATTACATTTTCTTCAAGACTATTCAATTCATTTAGATGGAAATTTGTTATTCAATTGAAATGGATAGGCCTACATCTTAAAAATAGGCTAAAAAGTGCCTCACTGTCACACATATTTCTTATTTTTATTTTTTTAAAGCGAAAGAGGGACGAGCCAAATTGTTTTTTAATAATAATAAATAAATAAATAATAATAATAATATATAATATATATATATATATATATATATATATATATATATATATATATATATATATATATATATATATAGGCCTATATATAATTTTTTTGGTATCAATATTATGGCACAAATGCTGTCGAATGAACTTGTATTGAACAACTAAACAGGGTACAGCCAGGGAAATATTAAACAAATTCAAATAAATAGATTTAGGTATAAATTATATAGCTGGTCCTATTCCCAGCTTTCTTATTTTTCAAGTTCAATATTGTTTTCAACTATTGTTGGACATCTGTTTAAAGATTAAAAACAGTGGTTTGTTCTTCTTAAATGTATCTATAATAAATGTACCTAAGAAAACTAACAGATTAATCAAATAATATTAATGATTATAGTGAGAAATAGGCTATAATAACCCACTTTATTGTATTAAAATGAATAGGAGAACGTGGAACAGTTAATGGACGAAGAAAAGGAAGTCCTGCCTCACAGGTAAAAGAGCCAATCAGCTTTTAGAGACAGACGTCACCAGTCAGTTAGCTCGAGAACACGCATGCGCATCAGCTGGACCAGACTGAAAAAATGTTGTTGATTTTTCCTTCTTTTTTTCGCGATCTAAGCTAAAAACGCACAATATATGATATTATTGATGTCAAATTTTACTGCTGATTTGAAATATGTCATTTTATCTTAATTTTAACCTACCGTTTTTAAGAATACAATCCTTTTCCTAAATAGGAGCTTTTCTAAAGTGGCCGCGAGTGGACGGACTTGCCTTGATGAAGACTTTGGCTACTATTTGTAAATGTTACAAAATCAGAGTCCCCAGAAGTGTCTGGCCCTCGTGGCTTACCGTAGTGACATAGATATACAAACAAGGAAATGAGATTTTCATTCACTAATCCATTTGACGCTTCATTCATCGTGTTTCTCTGTTTTATAGCCGTGGATTTAATGCATAAAAGTATGCTACTCTGTGTCTTATGAGCGATCAGGAAGCTGACAGTGTTTGTGTTGTTGAGTGATCCTTGTTAGTAACGACCGTTTTGATCTTCATCATGAAGCTGAGCTCATCTGTGTTTGCTTTACTCTGTCTCATCTGTGAGATACTGTCCATCACACTCTTCCTCAGAGGATTCTTCCCTGTTCCTGTCAAATCATCATTTTCATCCAAAAGCAAAGTGACTGACTTTCCTGCAGAGCCACTGACAGGTATAACTTAATTGACATGTATTTGTTGTATATTTGAATTATTATTATTACTACTATTTACTTGTTACCTCATGCCATGTAAAGTTGCTTTGCATTGTATTGTATGACTTCAGATTGAATTGTTCTGATTTGAATCAATGTTTTAGGCTGTTTAATTTAATCAAAAGACTGCATGCTTTAATATCAGCTTAAAATACAAATCACAACATCTATACACTAAACTGTACCTTTAAAAATATCTATATTTTTAAATCATAATAATAAGACCATACTCTGATTACACTTATTATTAGGGCTGACAATCCATTCCACATTTTAATCGAATTAATTACATGGTGTCCTGCTTAATTAATCGCGATTAATAGCATATACAAATATTTGCTGAGAAAGTCCCTCATATAAATATAATTCAATATATAATGATGAAATAATTATACATAGTTATCTTTAAATATTTAACAAATATATACAAATATTCAACTAATTAAAATGCATTACGTTCTCGTAGCAGAAGAGTTCATCATTGATAAGACAATATAAAAAGTGGCTTTAGAATACAATGTATTGATTATTACCATATTATTGATCATAAGTCAATCATTGGCACACAGTTCACAGCAATCCATTTCACAAGTGAATTTGTCAATCAGTTGAGATTTATTATGAGGGCTTGTTTAAGAGCCCGTCAGTGAACACCTGCGTCAGATGTCTCGGGTGTGTTGTGTCATAAACATAAAATGTTTAGTTCACTTTTTCAAGTTAAATGTAGTATAATACTCAATCTTTAAACTCATCTTGAGATCACTTAGTTCGGATTTGCGCTCCATCAAGTGTTTAATCGCAAGAACGTAACGCATGTTTGCGTTGTTCTGCCCACTGAAGTGTTTCTTCACTGTATAAACTGTGTGTTGCTCATACAGCTGAAGTTTCACTTACTGCCCCCTGGAGTAAACAGGTGGTACTACAAGCTTGCATTCATACGGGGGCATGAGATTAATTGCGTTAATTCTTTTAACGCGTTATTTTTTATAAAGTCAATCGCACTGAATTAACGCTTTAAATCGACAGCCCTACTTATTATGTGTTATTTTTGTTTTGTTTTGCAGGAAACAGTCCAAACTCCACCAAAGCCCCTGTGGCGTTATTCAGGCGGGTGGTTATCATGTTGATTGATGCTTTGAGAGAGGACTTTGTGTTCGGCTCTGAGGGACGGAGCTTCATGCCCTACACCAGACATGTGGTGGAGAGAGGGTCAGCTCACAGCTTCATAGCCAAAGCCAGACCCCCCACTGTAACCATGCCCAGAATTAAGGTGAATCACAGACTGCAAATACATCTTTTTTCCACGTGTGGTCTGACAGATAAACAACACTATAGATTGTCACATAGGAAATAAATAGGTACTCAATAACATAAGAAATGTTGTTAAATGGGATGTATATATTATATATAATATAATTATAAAATGTGACATTTTCCCCAATTCTATTGAAAAGCTTTTTTACATTGAAGACAATGTTATAAGAGGTGCCCGCCCATGCAAAACTTGCTGCCATGATGTTAAGTTGTTTTGAGTGGTTGCCAGTGCATTTCTATGGGGTTGCTGAAGTGTTCTGACGGGTTTTAGCTTGTTGCTATGCAGTTGATATGGTTTATGAGTGGTTGCTGTGGTATTGCAATGATGTTGCTATAGTGTTCTGGGTGGTTACTTACTAACTCAAGTAAAAAGAGCCCATTCCCAAGTCTAGGTGATATTCTGGTCCCTATATGGCATTTTATGTCTGTTTTATTGTAGTGGTGATGCCTGCCTTAACAATGACTAGTAGTGTAAATCATTGCCCAGAACTATATAAATAATAAAATGATGTAGATATCTTTGGACAGGAAGAAGAATCTACTGACACAAACATTACCAATAATGTTTGATTTTCTTTATTTAATTTTGTCTTGACTGAAGTGATCCAATGGCTGGGGAGTATTTCAGGGTCCCCAATGTCATGGAAAAACTTGAACATAACAGTGAATTTTAAGATTGTGTTTTCCCGACCTGGAAAAGTTTTGAAAATGAAAAAATTAATTCATTATAAAAAATGTATGGACATTTCTGTGGTGTGTATATATATATACTCACCTAAAGGATTATTAGGAACACCATACTAATACTGTGTTTGACCCCCTTTCGCCTTCAGAACTGCCTTAATTCTACGTGGCATTGATTCAACAAGGTGCTGAAAGCATTCTTTAGAAATGTTGGCCCATATTGATAGGATAGCATCTTGCAGTTGATGGAGATTTGTGGGATGCACATCCAGGGCACGAAGCTCCCGTTCCACCACATCCCAAAGATGCTCTATTGGGTTGAGATCTGGTGACTGTGGGGGCCATTTTAGTACAGTGAACTCATTGTCATGTTCAAGAAACCAATTTGAAATGATTCGAGCTTTGTGACATGGTGCATTATCCTGCTGGAAGTAGCCATCAGAGGTTGGGTACATGGTGGCCATAAAGGGATGGACATGGTCAGAAACAATGCTCAGGTAGGCCGTGGCATTTAAACGATGCCCAATTGGCACTAAGGGGCCTAAAGTGTGCCAAGAAAACATCCCCCACACCATTACACCACCACCACCAGCCTGCACAGTGGTAACAAGGCATGATGGATCCATGTTCTCATTCTGTTTACGCCAAATTCTGACTCCTACCATCTGAATATCTCAACAGAAATCGAGACTCATCAGACCAGGCAACATTTTTCCAGTCTTCAACTGTCCAATTTTGGTGATCTCTTGCAAATTGTAGCCTCTTTTTCCTATTTGTAGTGGAGATGAGTGGTACCCGGTGGGGTCTTCTGCTGTTGTAGCCCATCCGCCTCAAGGTTGTGCATGTTGTGGCTTCACAAATGCTTTGCTGCATACCTCGGTTGTAACGAGTGGTTATTTCAGGCAAAGTTGCTCTTCTGTCAGCTTGAATCAGTCGGCCCATTCTCCTCTGACCTCTAGCATCAACAAGGCATTTTCGCCCACAGGACGGCCGCACACTGGATGTTTTTCCCTTTTCACACCATTCTTTGTAAACCCTAGAAATGGTTGTGTGTGAAAATCCCAGTAACTGAGCAGATTGTGAAATACTCAGACCGGCCCGTCTGGCACCAACAACCATGCCACGCTCAAAATGGCTTAAATCACCTTTCTTTCCCTTTCTGACATTCAGTTTGGAGTTCAGGAGATTGTCTTGACCAGGACCACACCCCTAAATGCATTGAAGCAGCTGCCATGTGATTGGTTGATTAGATAATTGCATTAATGAGAAATTGAACAGGTGTTCCTAATAATCCTTTAGGTGAGTGTATATACATATATATATATATATATATATATATATATATATAATTGGCTAGAAATGACTCCTGTGTAGAGTAAATCTTTCTCAAAAGCCAGGGGGACGCTAGATTTGTGTGTAAAAATCTGAATTTTAGCACATGTTAAGCCAAACCCATCAGTCACAGGACAGATCATAGTCTCTGAAAACTGATGGGGGCATTACTCAATTTTGATGTAGTGTGCAGTTACTGTGGTCAGTGTAGAGGGACTATATTTATTTTGGCCATGTTGACCCCTACCACTCTGTTTTAATACTGTTAGCCAATCATTTTCTGTATGATCATATCTATCTGTCGTTCTCACTCATTAAAAAGCGACCATTTAAATCTGTGACGTGCGATTTAAAGGAAACCAAAGCCATTAAATTAGTTACGTTCTATGTCTTGCCATTCAATTAGTTAGGTCTTTCCAGTTTTTCAAACAGCTGTCTGAAAGCTGACAAATGCTGGCATTAAACACAGAATCAGGATGAAATCGAGGTTCTTCTGATTCCAATGTTTGCGTGTGTCCAGCAGGGGGCAGTGGTGCTCTATCTCTCTCATAGACCTTCATCTGTCACTGTATGCCACTCTGCTGTAAACCTGTTTGACATGGCTAACTAACTAAAATGACTGTGTGTTGCAGAGATCAGTCAGTCCTTTATCAGCGCTGGTTTGCAGGTCTGACCGCTACTCAGGATATTTATTCTGAAAGAACAGGGCTTAATTCCTGGAAGAAAGAGAAACCTTATAAAGTGACTATTTTAGGGTGTTCTCACACTGTTACACATAAGAGAACATGATCAAAGACTGTGTGCATACAGTTGAAGTCAGACGTTTACATACACTTTTGTAGTCATTAAAGTCATTAAAGCTAATTTTTTAACCTCTCCACAGATTTAATATTAGCAAACTATAGTTTTAGCAAGTTGTTTATGACATCTACTTTGTGCATGACACAAGTAATTTATCCAACAGTTGTTTACAGACAGATTGTTTCACTTTTAATTGACTATATTACAATTCCAGTGGGTCAGAAGTTTACATGCATTATGTTAACTGTGCCTTTAAACAGCTTAGACATTTTCAGAAAACGATGTCAAGCCTTTGGACAATTAGCTTCTGATAGGAGCTGTACTGAATTGGAGGTGTACCTGTGGATGTATTTTAAGGCCTACTATAAACTCAGTGTCTCTTTGCTTGACATCATGGAAAAAACAAAAGAAATCAGCCTCAGTGCACATGGGGACAAAGATCTTACTTTTTGGAAAAATTACCTCTGTTCTAATGAAACAAAAATTGAACTGTTTGGCCATAATGACCATTGATATGTTTGGAAGAAAAAGAGTCTTGCAAGCCTTGAATCATGGGGCATCATGTTGTGGGGGTGCTTTGCTGCAGGAGGGACTGGTGCACTTCACAAAATAGATGAAATCATGAGGAAGGAAAATGATGTGGATATATTGAAGCAACATCTCAAGACATCAGCCAGGAAGTTAAAGCTCAGTCGCAAATGGGTCTTCCAAATGGACAATGACTCCAAGCTTACCTCCAAAGATGTGGTAAAAGGGATCAAGGTATTGGAGTGACCATCACAAAGTCCTGACCTCCATCTGATAGAAAATGTGTGGACAGAACTGAAAAAGCATGTGTGAGCAAGGAGACCTACAAATCTGACTCAGTTACACCAGTTCTGTCTGGAGGAATGGACCAAAATTCCAGCAACTCATTGTGAGAAGCTTGTGGAAGGCTACACAAAACATTTGACCCAAGTTAAACAATTTAAAAGCAATGATACCAAATACTAACAAATTGTATGTAAACTTCTGACCCACTGGGAATGTGATGAAAGAAATAAAAGCTGAAATAAATAATTCTCTACTATTATTCTGACATTTATCATTCTTAAAATAAAGTAATGATCCTAACTGACCTAAGACAGGGAATGTTTTCTATGATTGAATGTCAGGAATTATGTTTAGGGTCACTTACTCTATTTATTTATTTATTTATTTATTTAACATTTTATAATAATAGTATAGTCATTACAACTGTGGAATAACATAAATGGACCTATGGGAATTATGTTGTGACTAAAAAAAGTCAAAATAAATAAAAACTGTGTTATATTTTAGCATCTTCAATGTGGCCACACTTTGTCTAGATTTTGCAGACATGAACTCTTGACATTTTCTCAAGCAACTTCTTGAGGTTTCACCCTGAGATGCTTTTTAAACAGTACTGAAGGAGTTCCCATCTACATGCTGGCCACTTATTGGCTGCTTTTCTTTATTATTTCGGTCCAAGTGATCTGTTCTGGTCAGAACTTGATCATCTCAAACGAGTCTATTGAGTCTGTCTTTGCTGCAGCCTGTAGCTATCCACTATGTACTGGATGTTTGTAACCTCCGTGAAGTTGGCACCCCATGCAATTATATCATTACCAAATCTATACCATTAATTTGTGCTGTGAAAATTTACTTTTGTGCTGGCTCAGTGTTTGAGATGTGGTCCAAATCGCTCAAAACTGGTTTAGTTTGTTTGTGCTCGATTTGTGCTGTTAAAAGAAACACTGTATCAGGGGCCTGTGTAACTCTGCATGTAAAGATGCTGACTACCACACCGAGTCGTGAGTTTGAATCCAGGGCATGCTGAGTGACTTCAGTCAGCTCTCCTAAGCAACCAAATTGGCCTGATTGCTTGGGTGGGTAGTCACATGGGGTAACCTCCTTGTGGTCACTATAATGTGGTTCTCAATCTCGGTTGGGCTCGTGGTGAGTTTTGTGTGGATGCTGCGGAGAATAGCGTGAAGCTTCCACATGCACTGCGGTAATGCGCTCAACAATCAACATAAGATTGAGTGTTTCAGATGCGGAGGAAATTCGTCCTCCACCACCCGGATTGAGGCCAGTCACTATGCCACCACGAGGACTTAAAGTGCATTGGGAATTGGGCATGCCATATTGGGGAGAAAATATTTTTTTTTAATAAAAACTATCTATTTCCCTGAATTCTTTAGTAATAAGAATATGAATTCAGTAGCAGTGACGTTTCTCTCCACCCCATGTCATCCAAATCGCACCAATCCAGTGTCGTTTGTTTGTGCTTGATTTGTGGCGTTAAAAGAAACATAACGTATACCTTTCCTTGTAATTAACAATATAGCTTTGAGGGGCTGTGAAATCGCGCAGGGTACACCCCATGTCAATCACTCTCACCTGTCTTCATTGTTTGTGCTCGCTTCTGGTGTGTGCCGTGTTTGGGATCATTGAAGCATTAATTTTTGGTCAAAGATTTAATCTAATCCTCAAACTCAAACACATCTCTCTGTCAGGAAATATCAGATTTACTCTGATATTTAAACCACGGATGCAAACTACTCGCCTTTCAGCTGAAGTCACTTTTTCTGAAGCTAATTTGACCATTGTTTGGTGAAATTTCTAAGTTGTCCTTAAAAAGTTTACTTTAAGCTTAAAAACTTGAAACTCCGTTATCATCAATTTATGTACAGTAAAACATAGCGAGATACAATACAAATAATAATAAAAAAAAAATAATAAAGGTAGTAATAAAATGAATATCAAGAACTTTATTAAATAAATAAATAAATCTAGCCTACACAACCAGTCCAAAGCACACTGATTATATTCGTTTCTCATAATCTTAAAACCTTTTGATCTAAAGGCTTATGGTCAAACACTTGGCTTTATTTATGTAAATTGTGCCTAATTATAGATGTCTATACAATCCTTTTATTTAAGTTTTATTTATTTATTTATTTTTTAAAGAAAATTGCGCTGAAATTTAAAAGAAATATTTAGAATATTAACTAACATGTAGCACTATGCAATTGCACAAACACCATCATCACAAGTCGCGCAAGCTTCTAGCTAAATTAAAACTAATAAAAAAATTCAGAGCTGAATACTGTGGCTGTTTACTTGGAATAACTAACCTATTTAAACATTATGTACAGCTTTGTTCAGCAGTGTCACATATAGCCTATAAACAAATCACAATTTGCAGCACAAACACAGAATTATTATAATTTTTTTTTAGCATTTGGAGTTTAATGCTTTTAGCCTGCACAATTTCATGTTTCCCAAAGCTATCTTGTTAAATACAAAGAGTGGAAATGATGTTTCTTTTAACAGCACAAATGAACTAGACCGTTTTGGAGTGACATCACTGCTCCTGAAAATGTCATGCTATTTTTAAGGATGATAAATAGTTTCAGTGTTTCTTTTAACGGCACAAATCAGCACAAATGAACGACACTGGTTAGGAGCGATTTGGACCAGATGGGGTGGAGTGTGTGATGTCACTGCTCCCGAATACAAGCTCTTATTTCTAAGGAAGGGAAATAGATCAAGATTCATTTTAATGGCAAAAATCAGTAGTGTTGGGTTCAAGTCCACCTTAGTCGAGTCTGAGTTTTTAAACAATCGAGTCAGAATCCAAAAGGGGCAGAGTTGGACTCGAGACCGAGTCATAACAGTCCGAGTCGAGTCCGAATGAATCTGTGCATGAACCTGAATTAAATTTGTATCCATAAACTCAACATCAATATTTTAAGTTTAATTTAAACTTCAGAACTAAGAAAAACAGTTTGTCAATATAAATGTAATAAAACATATTTCAGATATATTTTTATGATTGCTATCCTGCTGAACACACTTCAAAGTGGTTTCAGAATGAAAGCATGTGCTTTAGGTGTATGAAGACAAAACTGTCCTTCAACATAATTCTTATTGTGTTCTGTTGATATTTCAATGATTTGTTGCTTTTTCCCCTCCATACAAAGATGGACTAAAGAAAGTGAAAGCTGCATTAATCATTATAACCAGAATTATTATCTTCCAAATTTTAATTTAGTTTTTATTTCTACATCATTTTCAATTCGTCAATTAAATTTAGTTTTATTTAAAATGATCCTTATCTAAAGAAATAATAGTCTGTACTGAGATTTCTTTCTGAATCTTTTTTCTTTATCTGCCGACTGATGAATCAACACAGTAGTGATCAGCACTCACTGAGACGTCTCTCGATTTGACTGCAAACACTGGAAAAGCCCACTGATAATATAAGGGGCATGTCGTCACGGACATGATTTTCTAGTTAATTTGAGGGAATCCACTCAATGTAGGGCAGTTCTGCGTGCTGCTCGTGGACCTAAATCTCTGATGCGTCCATGTGCATCTCACAGCAGCTGCAGCAGAAGATAAAACATTATAATAATTGATATTTGCTTGATCTGCAGCTGCGTTGGTCAGAATCAGTCTGAAATCTTTAAATACAAAGAAAAATTCCTTGATTTTTAACCGCAAAAACATGAATAATAATAATTTTGAGTCATAAATATAACAGAATTGTCCTTCAGAAGTGTCTTAGCATAAGTTATTTGGTGGTTTACAATAGAAATAAAAGGTCATAACCAACCAAATTCATCTCAGTAACATGAAGTTCAGCTTCATACACAAACTCTATCATTGAATAATACATTTATTTTATAGTCTATCATTAAATAATAAACAAAACATTTCACTGCCCACAATATCCTACTGTTTTATTGTGTATGGTGGAATGTTGTGAATGTTGGACACATGCTGTAAAAGAATGTATTTTAAGCAGCTCGTCAATGCTTTGAAAATAGTCAATCAATAATAAATTGGTGCTGTTTATCTGTTTACAGTTGCTGTCTGCTTTAGCAATAATTAATTAATTCATAAAGTTATTATGGACCAGTTCAAGCTGACAACACTGCATGGACCACAAGAGACTACAGAAGCCTACACGTGTAGATACATTACGCCTAAAAAGACTTAATATCCAATATCAATATTATTTTTATGTATTTTTATTAAAATATGCTGTTTTTAGTAAACTGTGAGAGACATGATGTGGGTGACTTGACTCTTGATTTTAAGTTTTTAGCCATGATGAAACCGCAATATGAGCACCATCTTGGCTGCACAAACACCACACGCAATTTTACCAGTTGTCAGGTCCTGAGTCAGGTAAAACTGCCTTGTTTAGTGTCTATTACATTGGATACATACTTGTCTTTGTATTTTCGTCATACCAGCCTCTTTGGTAGTTGATGTTATACAGAAGTCTCAGTAGTAACATTCAAGAATATTGGTTGTCTGCTGAGTGTGCACAACTCTGCTACATCTACAAATTCAGGTGCTAATACAGCTGCATGCAGACAGAGATGTGTTCATTAATTTCTGTTTTGTTATTTATTTTTAATTTTTTTGCATTGCATCACAAATGTCATGGACCAAAGACTCGAGTCCGAGTAAAAATGCATCCGAGTCCGTGACATGTCCAAGTCCATTAAAATTGGACTCGTGACTCTGACTCGAGTCTGAGTCCAAACTCCAGTACCCCAGCTGTACAAATCAGCACAAACGAACGACACCGGTTTGGTGTGATTTGGATGACATGGAGTGGAGAGTGACGTCACATAGCCAAACAATAATATCTAATATCTCAAACACCGAACCAGCCCAAACGTTCATTTCTGCGGCACAAATCGTCACAAACGAATGGTATAGATTTGGTAATAATTTAATTATATGGGGTGCCAACTTCATGCTTTATTCATACTGGTTATTTATATACACCACTAAGCCTGTTAAAATGACAAAGCATGTTACACACATTAAAGCTACTAATTGCTTATGAATTTATACCAATCACAAAATACATTTAGCTTTTAAACCTAAGATCATGTGATATAAAATAATTGAATCTCTGCAACAAACACAAACATTGAGCATGCATATATATCATGAAATATTAACAATCTATTTTGCACGTGGGTATTCTAACACCCATAACAAATATATGTATAATATATTTAATGAATCCAGAAATAAACAATGGCAATTTTACCATGCAAAGACAACATTAGTGCTAAAAACACATACAATAACAGTTCATCTGTGCCATTGAGTTCCACTCCGACACATGTGTTACAACATCCAGTTCCTATTGGATCTAATCCAGTATGTCATCATGCTACAGGCTGCAGTGAGTACCTCTTGGAGCTTGGCTGTCCTCTATTGGACATTTCTGGTACTTTGCCTGAGCACTTTGCCACTCTATCTAAAATCTGGAACAGAACTGACTGGTTTTCTAGTATATTGACATTTCCGTTGATATTTTTATGATATTTTATTTATATAAAAAAAGAAAACGTTTGTGCAGTACATTTTCATTACAATAAACTTAGACTTCTATAGCTTTTTTTTTTATTGCACTTTAAAAACTGCTTTCACTTGCACAATAAATTGCAGTGGCAACAGTATTTAAGATATCAAATTTCCCTTTACAATTTTACATTAGCAGTGTCTTGACATTATTCTAATTTTAAGCAATTCATATACACAAGGGCTATTTCAAAGTCTGATAAAATTGCCTTACTTCCTGGTGCCAGTTAGTTGTGCTATGACCATGACTCATAATAACCACATAATGTGATCAGTCCCCAGTACAAACATACAGCTGACTTTTCATAAAAATTATATAATGCACACAGAAGATATAAGGAACATCCTGTTTCACATTTTTGCCCTTAATTTATTTTCTTGGTAACACCGTTAAAAAGATAAAACCAGTTCATAAGATAAAAATCAGTTCATCAGAAGCAAGCATCTTCAATGTCTTGACATAATATTTCCTAAGTTTCCCATTCAATCCAAAATACACTTCCTGGGTGGAGATAATGACAATTAAAGATAAAGAGCTAAAGATAATTGTGAAAGTTGTCCTTGATGAGAAAAATGTAGCAAGTTTGGTGACTGTAGAAGAAACTGACCCCACCACTTTTGTCAAAAGGTGGCGCTATAGAGCTCCCCAGCCACGCCCAGGCCTAATGTTCGACAACTCTGATGTATGTGCAAATATAATGAAAACTCAAGCATGCCAAGTACCTCAAAAACATGTGAATATACATAAAAGGAATGATATTTAATGCGTTGACATGGCAACAATGTGTAAGATATCAAGAATCCCTTCAGTATTTTAAGTATGCACTGTCTTGACATTATATAATTTTTTTTTGAAGCAATTCAGATAAACATAAGATGGATATTTCAAAGTCTGTTGTATGTGCAACACTTCCACAAGTTGGTAGCGCTACGACTGTGACCCACAATAACCACATGAATGTGATCAGCCCACAAGGTCAAAAATTTGGCTTCATTTTGATGCACGTAGAAGATATGAGACACTTCCTTTTTCCCATTTGTTTTTTCTCGTTAATTTATAGCGTCACCATGGAAACGCTGTTCAATATTTCAAAAATGTGTTCCCAATTTAGCATAGTCAATGTCTTTGCATGATGTCACACATTTGGTACCTGTAATCCCTAGGAGGAGTATTACAAAATCCAGAGCATGCATTTTCCAAACAATTCAAAATGTCCGACTTCCTGTTGGCCGGAGCTTATGACTTTCAGCACGAAAGCTGTCCGGCTTGATGAGATCTATATTTGTACAAAGTATGGTGACAGCAAATCAAAAAGGCCCGCCGAACATGCCCAAACGTTAGACGATGATTGGTTGGTTGGGCGCAAAAAAAACTCCACAGGAAACCGACGAACACCGGTATTACCGCGGGTTGGACGCTGTGTGGTACTATGGGGTAATTTGTGTTAAGCGGGGTTAGGGTTAAACCTACACAATAAAGCAAGACACCTTGATTTCAAACTTTTCAAGCAAGTGCATCCGGAATACTTCATACATACACATACATACAGTGCATCTGGAAAGTATTCTCAGCGCTTCACTTTTTCCATATTTTGTTATGTTACAGCCTTATTCCAAAATGGATTAAATTCATTATATATATATATATATATATATATATATATATATATATATATATATATATATATATATTTCCATTTACTGTCAGGCAAGTATCCATCTATACATGCAGGTGGATAATTACTTACAAAAATGAAGACATAAAAACTATTATAAATGTAAAAATAATAAGTATAATGATGATAATAATAAATCATGGTTCGAGGTGAATATGTTTTTGTATTATTTTATGTTTTTATTACATATGTATAGGCTGCAGAGTTGTGGTCACAATGAACTGCTCTGTGGAAATAAAGCAAACTGATCTCAATGCACCTCCTGAACTAAGATCAGGTCATTTGCAGCACTCATATACGATACTGTTCTTATATATATATAAAAAAAAAAAGTTTAGAAGACAGAATCAAAGAAAGAGTGAGAAACTTTTACAAGTGTATAATTTGTTAACATTAATTACATTTATAGACGGTAAATTATATTGTAAATGTAAGCAGAGTGACATCATTCCCGAGTGCTGTGAAATTGCGTATCAACAGGTTAAGTAATGAAATCAATCTCATAAATGTGATACCTACTAGTCTACTAGGAAAATCATTGTTCGAGGGCAGCCCTAGTTTTCACACATATTAAGTACCCAAAAAGTACCAAAACCTTGAAAATAATAATAATAAATATAGCTGGAAGCACTAATGACCGTCCCAAGCACAACTTGTCCATTTCCACCCATTGTCTTTCAGAAAAAAATGCAAGGTGGACTCATGCATTTGGCATTTGACATTTATTCTAAACAGTTTTGACACAATTTGTGTAAATGTAAGAGAACTATTTTAAAGTCTGCTGTAAGAGCCACACTTCCTGCTGGGAGGTGGTGGCACTATGACCGTGACGCAAAATAGTCAAATCTACAGTGGGTACGGAAAGTATTCAGACCCCCTTAAATTTTTCACTCTTTGTTATATTGCAGCCATTTGCTAAAATCATTTAAGATCATTTTTTTTCCTGATTATTGTACACACAGCACCCCATATTGACAGAAAAACACAGAATTGTTGACATTTTTGCACATTTATTAAAAAAGAAGAACTGAAATATCACGTGGTCCTAAGTATTCAGAACCTTTGTTCAGTATTTAGTAGAAGCACCCTTTTGATCTAATACAGCCATGAGTCTTTTTGGGAAAGATGCAACAAGTTTTTCACATCTGGATTTGGGTATCCTCTGCCATTCCTCCTTGCAGATCCTCTCCAGTTCTGTCAGGTTGGATGGTAAACGTTGGTGGACAGCCATTTTCAGGTCTCTCCAGAGACGCTCAATTGGGTTTAATTCAGGGCTCTGGCTGGGCCATTCAAGAACAGTCACGGAGTTGTTGTGAAGCCACTCCTTCGTTATTTTAGCGGTGTGCTTAGGGTCATTGTCTTGTTGGAAAGTGAACCTTCGGCCCAGTCTGAGGTCCAGAGCACTCTGGAGAAGGTTTTCGTCCAGGATATCCCTGTACTTGGCCGCATTCATCTTTCCCTCGATTGCAACCAGTCGTCCTGCCCCTGCAGCTGAAAAAACACCCCCACAGCATGATGCTGCCACCACCATGCTTCACTGTTGAGACTGTATTGGACAGGTGATGAGCAGTGCCTGGTTTACTCCACACATACCGCTTAGAATTAAGACCAAAAAGTTCTATCTTGGACTCATCAGACCAGAGAATCTTATTTATCACCATCTTGGAGTCCTTCAGGTGTTTTTTAGCAAACTCCATGCGGGCTTTCATGTGTCTTGCACTGAGGAGAGGCTTCCGTTGGGCCACTCTGCCATAAAGCCCCGACTGGTGGATGGTTGCAGTGATGGTTGACTTATTACAACTTACTCCCATCTCCCGACTGCATCTCTGGAGCTCAGACACAGTGATCTTTGGGTTCTTCTTTACCTCTCTCACCAAGGCTCTTCTCCCCCGATAGCTCAGTTTGGCCGGACGGCCAGCTCTAGGAAGGGTTCTGGCCAAACGTCTTCCATTTAAGGATTATGGAGGCCACTGTGCTCTTATGAACCTTAAGGGCAGCAGAAATTTTTTTGTAACCTTGGCCAGATCTGTGCCTTGCCACAATTCTGTCTCTGAGCTCTTCAGGCAGTTCCTTTGACCTCATGATTCTCATTTGCTCTGACATGCACTGTGAGCTGTAAGGTCTTATATAGACAGGTGTGTGGCTTTCCTAATCAAGTCCAATCAGTATAATCAAACACAGCTGGACTCAATTGAAGGTGTAGAACCATCTCAAGGATGATCAGAAGAAATGGACAGCACCTGAGTTAAATATATGAGTGTCACAGCAAAGGGTCTGAATACTTAGGACCATGTGATATTTCAGTTTTTCTTTTTTAATAAATGTGCAAAAATGTCAACAATTCTGTGTTTTTCTGTCAATATGGGGTGCTGTGTGTACAATAATCAGGAAAAAAAATGATCTTAAATGATTTTAGCAAATGGCTGCAATATAACAAAGAGTGAAAAATTTAAGGGGGTCTGAATACTTTCCGTACCCACTGTATGTGATTAGCCCCCAAGACTAAAAATACATCTCAGTTTTTATCTAAATCACACATTGCACACAGACGATATGAGACATTTCCTGTTTCCCATTTTTCACAATTAATTTAATGCCTTGCCATGGCAACCCTGTTCGATATATCAAAATCTGTTTGCAAAATTAGCGTCTTCAATGTCTTGACATAATGATGTCCAAATATGTTGACCGTGTCATGAATCACCTAGGAGGAGTATTTAAAAGTTAAGAGACTGCAATATTCAAAAAGTCCAAAATGTTCAACCTGTTTGGCGGACCTAATGACTATAGTTATGAAAGTTGTCCAGCTGGATGAGAACTATATACGTACCAATTCTGGTGACTACAGGTGAAAATAGGGGTGCTGCAGAGGCCATCTTACACACCCATTTTAAAGGGGGCACTACAGAGGGCCCCCACATGCCCATTTGTGAACTTTTGCCCAGAACTAATGGCCAATGACTGTGTGTGTGTGTGCATAATTTCTTGAAATTTTAAGCATGACAAGTGCCTCAAAAACACCCAAATATAGGAAGAAAGGAATAATAACAATGAATGCGTGGTCATGGCAAAAGTATTTAAGATATCAAATATCCCTTTAAAAATTTACATCAGCAGTGTCTTAACATTATTCAAAATATTTAAGCAATTAATATAAACCTAAGAGGGCTATTTCAAAGTCTGTTAAAAGTGCCATACTTCCTGCTGCCAGTTGGTGGTGCTATGACCATGACCTATATTAGCCACATAAATGTGATCAGTCCCATTAACAAACATCTGAATTTTCATCAAAATCATACAATGCACACAAACGATATAAGGAACTTCCTGTTTCACATTTATTCATACATTTATTGCGGAGTCATGGCAACACCGTTCAAAACTGATTTTTTTTTTTTTTTGCAATTTTGCATTTACAATGTCTTGGCATGATCTTGCACACAATTGGTGGCAGTCACATGAATCCCCTAGGAGGAGTATTTAAAAGTGCAGAGCCTGTGATTTTCAGAAAATCCAAAATGGCTGACTTCCTGTTGGGTTGAGCTAATGACTATGTGTATGAAAGTTGTTCGGCAACTATATATGTACCAATTTTGGTGACTGTAGGTGAAAATGGGGGTGCTACAGAACACCCCTTACATGCCCATTTTCAAGAGGTGCTACAGAGCCCCCCTTGCAACTTTGCCCTGCATTACTGGCTGAGGATTCTTATTTGTGTGCAAAATTTCAAGAGTTTTCACACGTTAAGTACCCCAAAAGTACAGAAAACCTTGAAAAAAGAAGAATATGAATCATTAGAAGAACAATAGGGTCTCTGCACTTTCAGTGCTTGGGCCCTATTAATCCTTAGAACAATAGGGTCTCCATACTTTCAGTGCGTGGGCCCTAATAATAATAATTCTTAGAAGAACACTAGGGCCTCCGCACTTTCAGTTCTTGGGCTCTAATAATGCTTACAACAATAGGGTCCCCGAACTTTCAGTGATTGTGCACTAATTATGAGCTCAAACAATGTGTATAGCAGTCATCTCTCTTCAATCACTCTGTCATTTAGTGACACCCAGTGGATAAAGGTTTCAGTAAGAGGCAGTGACTCTCAAGCCTCCTTTCAGATCATTGCTATCTGATTCAGCCGGATACAGCGAAAATTCACGTGAGGGGAGACATTGGCTCTAATTAGCGCTGATTCGTTCAATGTGCTGTCAATCAATCAATGCAATAATCCCGCCTCTCATGCCCTCGTCCTCACAACAAGTCTCTGCAGATCGCTATAATTGGGATGATTTGTGTGGAAGTGCAGAAACTATTTGCACAGAAAACAACCAAATTACACAGACAACTGCACTGAGACCGTAAATCCGTGCATTTTATCACGTGTGATAAAACGTGATCGTTGTGCATGACATGTTGGAGACTCGCAGCACGTGGAGACTACTGCTACTCTCCGTGATCCACGCACAACTCGCCACACACCAATTTAGAGTGAGAACCACTAATCGCGACCACGAGGAGGTTACCCCATGTGACTCTACCCTCCCTAGCAACCGGGCCAATTTGGTTGCTTAGGAGACCTGACTGGAGTGTTTCAGTACACCCTGGATTCAAACTTGCGTCTCCAGGGGTGATAGTCAGCGTCAATACTCGCTGAGCTACTTTTACCCCCCACTTTTTTGCTTATATTATAAAAAATTAAAAATGCCCTAATTCAATATTTATGTCACAATGCAGCCAAAATGTATTATTACAGGGGATTAAAAGGAGGTTAATTTAGTCATTTATGTGTTTATATGTTTGTTTTATATTTATGTGGTTAATGACATTTTGTTTATATTAGTTTCTGTAAAGTCTTGACTCACTTGTGTTGTCACTTGTCACTTTGATTTCAAAATAATGGTTAAAATTTACCTAAAGTCCTCTGCAAAAACTATTTTCAGGTCTTCATGCTCATTGTCAGCATATAGTATATCATATAATAAAGCCTGATGACCTTTAAACCATTCTGAACTCTTTATATAGCTTTCTATGTTGGCAAGTCCTTAATAAATGCTTCATACGTGTCCACTTTACATTAAGGTACATTTTCATAGGTTACAAATGTTTAATAAGCGTTACGCATTTATAACATGCTAGGTAAAATCGGCCACTATTTATTTCTTATTAAGTATTTCTTAGCCGTCACCCTTTTTATACATGTTCTTATAACCACATAAATGATTTATAATGCATTTGTAAATGACTGATTTGTCATTCATTAACTCCTTTATCAACCCGTAACAAAGGGAGCATTAAAGGTGCACTCAGTAACTTTTGTTTCTGTGTCATCTTGGACTTACAGTGACACCTAGTGGTGTGGATGCAGCATCATTCAAAATCAATAGTTTAGTCACATATGCCGTTGTAGAAATTCACTATTCACAATCAGCCATGATTCATTTAATCAAAGAGTGAAAGTGTCCAATAACAGGGCAGATATTGAGATGAGCGAGCAGTATACGACTGGTCTGATTATGGCATTCTCCATGAGGGGACCCTCTCTATGTACATCTAAACAGCTTTTATAAGGTTACTGATATGACTAGAGTCCTCATCCTATTTGAGTGGTCATGATTTTAGACAATTATTTCAAAACTAAAATGAATTTCACTTTTGCACTGTAAAGTGTTACCACATTACTTATACCTCAAACTCTTTGGATTGTTGAAGAGATGCGAGATATTACTCTTTCAAGTGATTGGATTTAAGATTTCCACTTGACAAAAAAAAAATAGACTTGCACTAAAGGAGGGACTTGGCCATATCTAGAATATTAAAGAGACTAAGGCATCAAGTCTTAATAAGGTCTTAAGTCTGTGGCATGACCGGAAGCACGTCGAATAACCAGAATGGGAGACTCCGGTCCAAGTAATTGTGTTTGCATAATCAGTCACGAGGGCAATTCAGAGTTTGCATTTTCCCCTCTAATATGCATTTTTTACTTCACTGATGGTTAGGTTTAGGTTTGGTGTTTGGGTTGGGTGTACAGTTTATAAAATTTGCATTCCTCTTCACTGTATTATAACTTGTACAACTCACTTCACAACTCACATTTAGTGCCCCTTTGTGGACATTTCACCCAGAAAATGGAGCTGACATGTGCATATACGTCCAACAACACTTACTGATTTGGCCACTGGTGGCAGTGTTTCGCATTTCGGTAAACACGGACCGATTTTAGCGAAAGAAAAGTCAACCTACTGTTTCCGATTTCACTGTAAGATCAGTCTGGGAACAGATGAAATTTAAGAGCGTTCATATGGTTTAGAATGGCATGAGGGAGAGTAAATTATGACAATGTTTTTTCTGTACATACTACTCTTTCAAACTGAATCTTTTCAGTTATTTGGAAGTTAGAGGCGGAAAAAAGGAGGAAGCGAATCTTCACAGATGATTTTCTTTCTGGCCTATGTGAAACACTGATCCCCCAGGGTGTTCAGACGGGGTTTGTAAGCGTAGTCTCTTTCAGTTGTCAGAAGCTGCTGAGATAATACAACCAGGGCTTGTTTTTAACATAAATTTAAATCCGTTTCATAGTTCTTGTTTTGATGGTGCTGTAGTTGTGTAGGATTGTAGGGGAAGTTATATTTTGTGCTGAGAGTTTGGGAGATTTGGGAGTCTTTGGCTGCAACTGAATTCAGGTACTTTCAGAGTATGTGCTGAATTTGATAAATATAATTTTCTTGATCACTGATGAAGAACATTCTTTTGGTATGCAGGTGTACTTCACACCTGCACAGATGCATTCTTGTATATATTATATCTACCATGTTGGCATTGTCCTTTGACCTGTGTGTTCATGGTTTGATGACATACAACTGCAAATACAACTTACTTGTGTGTTGTCAAAAATGTTTTGTTATTTTTTTCATGAACATCTCTAGATACATACCAAATGATATTCATACCGTGCAACGCATGTTTGTCTTTTGACCTAGAAAATTGGTAAAATGGAACAACTTGCGGATGGAGTCACATTGAAAGCCTCATATCTCTGGGATTTAACCGTAAAGGGCCATAAATATACATATACAAAAAGGAAAGTTTGTTTTGAATCAGAATCTAAAAGGATATCAAGATATCTTCAATATTTCAAGAGTTACAGGCACTCCATCTTTGGAAAAACAACACCAATAGAGTTTTTTTTTTTTTGTCTCTTCTTTTTTCTTAAAATTTTTTGACTCACCATTGACATATGAGTTTCAACAAGGGGTTCTGAAGTCAACCGATCTTCATTACAGACCTACAGTACCTCTATTTGTGTAATTGTTTTATATATATTTTCTTTTTCCTTGCCCCACAATTGTCATTTTGATCCTCACTCAAAATAATGGATTTCTCAGTAAATATTTATTCATGGCATTTAATACATATATCTTTCTTCAGGAAAAAAAATGCAGTAAAGGAAAAAGAAAAACAAGTCTGATTAATTTGACATTGATTTGAAAAACCCTGCTTATTGAATACTATATAGTAGGGCTGAAATTATTAGTCAGCAATAAAAAATTGTCGACAAGCATTTCCGTTGTCGAATAGTCGTTTGATTTAATTTAATGTACATGAGATCACTTTAAACTCTAATGATGACACAAGAGCAGCACTGCAGTTCACTCCTGACTGAACAGATCGCAGATCACAGTCCAGATGAACTCTAAACTTTCCAAACCGCTTCAGGTGTTGTGGATCACAAAGTATGATGGAATTATAATGCAAGAATACTAAATAAATAAATACAGAAGCACTGTTATTGTGTATTAAGTGGAGCTGGAGCTGATACTCCGCTGAAGCAAAACTTGTGTGTCGAGCATCTTTAAAGGAAACACCCCGCGTTACATCTTAATGCAGTTATATTTCATGTGTTATACCTTTATTAAAGTTCCAATAATACAGAACAAATCTGTGCGGTCTGCACCTCTTCTATGAGTGAGTGAAAGTACACTTCCTGAATGTAGCACACATAAAACAAACCTTAAGTCTGAACTCAGCAGACAACAGGAGCATTTAGAACTAATTAACAGTAGTAAATACTAAAGTACAGTACTTGACAGTTTCATGCTCTTTTAGTACTTGTATATAGTGAAGTGTACTTCATAAAATATTTAAATGTTAACAAATGTATAAACGCTAAATTAAATTATAATCCAAAATAAATGGAGGCCGAGCCTACTTATTGTGTGAATATGGTCAATCTTCAAAAACAAAACAGTTCCACCTTGTTGCAACATCAGTTATCAGCTTATGATTGTTCAGGCCTAGACGTTGCCGTTTCACTTTCAGACAGTGGCTCGCCGTGGTGTTGCGGTGAAAGAATGTTGATATTCTTCTGACAGTTCCCAGAAGCCTGGAGAGCGTGGTCACTTTAAGTGCCCGCTGGGACGCGAGATTCAGCTTATGCTCGAAGCATTTTACATGAGGGAATTTTCCCACTTGAGCTGCAACGATCATGTTCGACGCATTGTCTGTCACAAGCACTACATCTTTATCTGATAGCTGCCATTCCTCCACTACATGAGACTCTGTCGTGTGCGAAGTCCATGAATCACATGCTATTGCTACTCTATTAGCTTGGCTCATTGACGCTATTACCGGGGCTTTGGTTTCGTGGTAGAGTTCAGGTATAACCTTTTCTGTAAAGTGGCTGTGTGACGGGAGCATACAATGCAGCTCCAGCAACTTCAACAGGTGGCGAAACCCGGGGTTGACCATCACAGAATAACCGTGCGTTCACACCAGAGGCGGCGAGAGCGTCAAATCGACTGGAAGTCATTCATTTTCAATGACAGCCAGCGTCTCTCGGCGGCTAGAAGCAGCGCGGCGAGTCTCGGGCGGTGTGGGTGTCAGATGAAAGTTCAAGTCCAGTCAACATTATGGTAATGAGCTGTGATGCGGTTAGGTGGCAACCTATTGGAATATAGAAGTGCTCCTCTCTAGAGAAGTCTAGAGAACACAACCGTGTAAAATTTGGCTCCCACCAAACATTAGTTCCGAAGATAAAATGGAGGAGAAACTGATTAGTGCCGTGGCGGGTTTCCCAGTAATATATGATCTGTCCCTGTTTGCTTACAGGGATATAAAACAACCAAGACCACAGTTATTATTACAAATGTATTTTATTTTGAAAACAAACAACTATAATTTTAATTACTTTCTGCCATCGATCGATTTCTTATTTTCACATTTTTAAGAGTTCATGAGGATATACGCTACTTGTGATAGGTCGGCAAAAAGTAAATGGTCGACATGTCTGGATGTTTAAATTGCGGCCCCTTTAAATATAGTTCACCAAACAAATCATTCTGAACAAACGTTGCCGCCTATTTCAACTACGTCAGAGCGTCCACGAGCGTTGAAGGCTGGTCAGCCAGAGCAAATTTTGACGCTCTCACTGCTTCTGGTGTGAACGTACGGTAAGGCCGTATATCCTTCGCTATGAAAGCTGCCACGGATCTGGTTATTGTCTTTCCTTTCTCTGAGTTGGGTGGCAAAGTTGATATCGTCTGATCTTTTTTGGCTGAGCTGGGTCCGCCCGAGACTTTTGGGCATGAAAATCAGCCCGTCAGGCACCAACAATCATGCAACGGTCTAAATCACAGAGATAATTTTTTTTTTCCCCCATTCTAATGGTTGATGTGAAAATTAACTGAAGCTCCTGACCCTTATCTGCATGATTTTATACATTACACTGCTGCCACATGATTGGCTTATTACATAATTGCATGAATACATGGATGTACAGGTGTACCTACTCAAGTGGCCGGGGAGTGTATATATAAATGGTTATGTTTATTCAAATTTTTTATATCAGTTAAAGGTATAGTTCACCCAAAAATTTTAATTCTCTCATTATTTACTCACCCTCATGATATCCCACGTGTGTATGGCTTTCTTTCTTTCTTCACCAGAACATATTTGAAGAAACATAGAAATATATCTTTGTTCAGTAGGTCCTTAAAATGCAAGTGAATGGAGATTTCTCTTTTGAAGCCCCAAAAACCACACGACAGTCCTTTAGATCTATAGACAACATCCTGCAGCAGATTGGCCAAAATGGCAACACTCCCATTCCGGGGTAGGTGACAGACTGGATGGCCCCCATCCTGAATCAGGCGATGGGAGTATGTTGTGAGGAGGGCGTGGCCGAGCAATAAGGATGGACTGCTGGGGGAGAATGATCACAATCAGCCGGGAGAGAGATAAAGAGGAGCCAGAGTCACACAGAGAGAGAGAGAGAGAGAGCGAGAGATGCACAAAGCTGTCTGTATGTGTGTCTGTTTAGGGTTGCTGAAAACCACACCGTTATGCGTGACACTGAAAAGTGTGTGTGTGTGTGTGTGTGTTTAATAAATGCCTAGTGTTTGGATGTTTATCTGGCTCCATTTCCTCCTTCATAAAAAGGCAGAGGTCTGCCACAATATTGTATAACCATAACATACAGGCATAACATTTACATCCCTTGAAGCCTGAAACATGGTCACCGTATTTTTTAACTGTTACATTTCTAGCAACCACAGATGCATGTATTTCACCATAAATGTAACCGTATTTATATATTTTTTATAAAAAATGTTTTACTGTGACAGTCATAAATGATGAGATCCCACCAGAAATGCTGAAAGCTTCAGATGTGGAGGGGGTGTCATGGATGACACACCTCTTCATCATTGCGTTGAAGTCTGGGACAGTGCCCAAGGAGTGGCAAAATAGGGTGGTGGTTCCCTTCTTCAAAAAGGTGGACCAGAGAGTGTGTGCCAACTACAGGGGTATCACACTTCTCAGCCTCCCTGGTAAAGTTTACTACAAGGTGCTGGAGAGGAGGGTTCGATTGTCAAACCTCGGATTGAAGAGGAAGAATGCGGGTTCTGTCCTGGCCGTGGAACGACAGACCAGATCTTTACTCTCGCAAGCATCCTGGAGGGGTCCTGGGAGTATGCCATTCTGGTCTACATGTGTTTTGTGGATATGGAGAAGGTGTATGACCGGGTCCCCCGGGAGATACTGTGGGAGGTGCTGCAGGAGTATGAGTTGGGGGGGGGGTCCCTTCTTAGGGCAATCCAATCCCTGTACGTCCAAAGAGAGAGCTGCGTCCGGGTCCTTGGCTCGAAGTCGAGTTTGTTCCATGTGGGGGTTGGTCTCCACCAGGGCTGCGCTTTGTCACCAATCCTGTGTGATATTCATGAAGAGGATATCGAGGCATAGTCGGGTGGGGAAGGGGTGCGGTTCGTTTTGGTGGGCTGGGGATCTCATTGCTGCTTTTTTGCTGATGATGTGGTCTTCATGTCATCATCGGTCGATGACATTCAGCTCTCACTGGCTTGGCAGTCAGCTGGGATGAGGATTAGCACCTCTAAATCTGAGGCCATGATTCTCAGTAGGAAACCGATGGAGTGCGTACTCCGGGTAGGAAAGGAGGTATTGTCTCAAGTGAAGGAGTTCAAGTACCTTGGGGTCTTGTTCACGAGTAAGGGGACAGTGGAGCTGGAGGTTGTCTGGAGAATTGTGGCAGTAGGGGCGGTATTACACTTGTTCTATCACACCATTGTCATGAAAAGAGAGCTGAGCCAGAAGGCAAAGCTCTCGATCTACCAGTCAATTTTCATTCCTACCCTCACCTATGGTCATGAAGGCTGGGTCATGACCGAAAGAACTAGGTTGCGAGTACAAACGGCCAAAATAGGCTTCCTCAGAAAACTGAATTAATACAGAAATAACTGACACTGTTAATATATGTAATTGGTACAGGCAAGGGTTGCAGACAACTAAAAATGTTATTCAGAGGGAATGAAGAGGTTATAGGCAACGTCTTCTCGCAACATTGTTGTTGTTTAGGGAAGAAGCATCAAGATCTGATGAGAAGACTTCTAAATCCAGGTCCTGCATTGGGGGATTTTTTTTTCAGGAGACAAGCAATACATCAAGCAGCACAGCTACATCCTCGTCATCAAGTAGCAGTGTAGTGAGAGCCAGTACAGTGGATGCAGCCTGTGGAGTAGTGACAGGAATTGCCCCTGTACCATCCCCATATTCATCTTATCCACACCAGTCCATAGGCTCCATAGGCACCATAAATCCTTTATCTCTAATCCAACACTTAAAGCAGAAATATGCTGGGCAACAAAAGTTGTAACCAGCCACTATTCCTACAAATCATGTGAGAATGCAGGGGAAATATTCCAAACCATGTTTCCTGACAGTGACATAGCAAAGCAGTTTACTTGTGTGGAGAATAAAGTGGCATACCTCACCGTATTTGTTATATCTCCTCATTTCTCTTCCCTAATGAAGACCAATGCCAAGAAAGAGTCTGGTTATATACTTCTGTTTGATGAAAGTCTAAATTGGGAAATGAAGAAATGCCAGCTTGATATGCACATGAGATTCTGGAATGATAATCAAGTAACCTCAAGATACCTGATGTCTTTTTTCATGGGCCATCACACTACAGAATAAATGTATGAGAAGGTTGAGACCGTGTGTTTGGATATAGGCTTTCAAAACCTGATTCAGCTCTCAGTGGATGGCCCAAATGTGAATTGGAAGCTCTTCTCCATGGCCCAGCAAAACATGAAGAACAATCAGGCAAGAAAATGCTAAATGTATGAAATTTTGGTTTGTATACACCACACAATTCCTTCAGAGCTGGGTGTGCATCCACAGGTCGGGAGCTGGGAAATGCTCTTTCAAGCCTTAAATAAGCTATTCAAGGATGTTCCAGCTCGTAGGGAGGATTATACAGTAGTCACTGGTAGAGGTCGACCGATTAATCGGCCGGCCGATTAATCGGCCGATTTTTAGCATTTTTTACATAATCGGCATCGGCCAATTTCCAAGTATATCAAGCCGATTATTAGGCAGGCGCATCTGTGGGCAGCCTAGTGTTGTTGTGGAACACGTGTTCGACGCACGCTGCCCCTAGAGTCATTTTCCAGCAGAGTGAGCAGACCTCATCCAGTGCCTATAAGGAAGGAGCTAAGTTCCTTGGAGAAAACAGTAAGGATTAAATTTGTATAACTTATTTATATTTAATTAAAAACTTTTGATATTTTACTGCCAACTTCGAGAAAAAACGCGACATGACATTCGGCTACTTTGGATATTGATAGCGTAGTTGAAGTTGCATTATCACAGCAGAAGGGTATAGAATCAATTCCATGCCACATATATTTGCAAAAATACAAAGTTTTGCCTTTGCGCTTCACTTTTCTCTGCGTTTCACTTTATGGCACTGTTTGACGTGGGGGTGGAGTCAGGGGATTGGGGCGTGTACAACGGGCTCAGTGATGCCTCCCTGGAAGTTACGTCATTAGCTTGAGACACGGATCAAACATCATGGCTGAGCACAGGCATGCAGGTGGATCTCAGGTATATAAAGTTGATTGTTTCCTTTTATTTAATTAGCATTAAATGTGTTTTAACAGCGTTTGCTTCAGATAAAGAAGTAAGAGATCAGTTAAAGCGGTGGATTTATTAGCCATACTCGCTAACATAGCCAGCATCTGCAGTTTGTTCTCTCTCAATTGATTGATTCTTATGTTTACTTTATAATTGTCTATACCATAGTATGTTGTCTTCTAAAAAAATTTAAACTCCATATTTAAAAATATATAAATAGATGTTACATTATCACTGTTAAAGGAGACAATAAATAGATTACAAATAAAAAGTTAAACGATTGTAACAAATAAGCATCCCAGGAAACGATCTACAAACAATAAAAGAACATCACTTATAATGTTAATTGTGCAAAAGCAAAACAAATTTAACAGATTGATTCTTAAGAGTAGGTGCTGATAACCTGGTTATATCCTGCTGAGTATACTCGAGGCAGAGAAACAGCAGGAGAAAGCTGTTGTTGTTGCTGCTGCTGACCCTGAGCTGCCTAAATATGGCCGAAGCTTTGAGTCAGAACACTAATAAGATTCGTCACGACATCTGGATATTCTCTCTGCTAAATGTGACATGGCAAATCATTACACGAGATGACCTAGATACACGTACATTTACTGTGAGCATTGTAAGAACTTAAGTAGCTTGTGAACAGGTTCGTTGAGCAATGGAGGAGTCAGGAGACAGCGAAGCAGGTTTGAAATCAGCACTTTAATTTCTTTCACGAACATACGACGTCACCGCCGTAGAAATGTAAACATAAACAAAACAATATCACACTCAGTCTGTGGAGCTTTCTGGATCCACTCTCTCTCTCCCTCTCGACACTTGGCGTCCCTTTAAATGTCTTTCTCCGTATCACTACAACAAGACACAGGTGTTAGAGATAATTACAAACCAGGTGACAAGCCTTACCGCTCTCTCTCTCCCGCAGACTGACACACGACCACGCCCCCCATGCCACATAGCTGTATAACGCAGGGTTAAGAATATAGGGGATGTGAACATTTTATATTTCAAAACTTTATTTTTAAAGACAGAACACATGCACCTTTGTTACGATCGTTTAACTTTTTATTTGTAATCTATTTATTGTCTCCTTTAACAGTGATAATGTTACATCTAAATGTTTACATTTTTCTTTAGAAGACAACATACTATGGTATAGACAATTATAATCTATAAAGTAAACATAAGAATCAATCAATAGTCCAATCAATTGAGAGAGAAAAAAGTGCAGATACTGGCTATGTTAGCACGTATGGCTAATAAATCCACCGCTTTAACTGATCTCTAACTTCTTTATCTGAAGCAAACGCTGTTAAAGCACATTTAATGGCAATTAAATAAAAGGAAACAATCAACTTTATATACCTGAGATCCACCTGCATGCCTGTGCTCAGCCATGATGTTTGATCCGTGTCTCAAGCTAATGACGTAACTTCCAGGGAGGCATCACTGAGCCCGTTGTACACGCCCCAATCCCCTGACTCCACCCCCACGTCAAAACAGTGCCATAAAGTGAAACGCACAGAAAAGTGAAGCGCAAAGGCAAAACGGTATCACGAGCTCACACGTGATGGAAATGCAGATTAAAAGGAGCATTGCAAAATAATTAGTAGCATTGCAAAGAAAAAGATGTGTGGCAAAATCATTGCTGCCTAAAAATCTGTTGCAGAGATAAAAAAGGATAAAAGATCTTTAGATTATTTTACAACAGTCATTGATTTTTGCAATTAATTACATCTTGGTTTTTGCTATATTTTATTTATATTTTGCAATTCTTTGTTTTTGTTTGCAAAACTTTCTTTTTTTCTCTCGATACTTTATTTTACGTTTGTGATACTTAATTTTTGTTTAAAATTTTTTTTTTTGTTTGCTCAATACTTTTTTTCTTTTGCAAAACTTTATATTTTTGCAAATATATGTGGCATGGAATTGATCCCATAGAAGGGTTGCTATCATGTCACAATAAGTAAGCAAGAATTTTGCAATTACAGACAGTGAATCTGAGACTTTTATTTGTTCTGTTTGTGTGTCTTATATTTGAGAGGGTTGTCACTCAATGCAGAGAAATAAGTAATAAAAAAGATACCAACGTACTATAGGCTAGTGAAGGACTGGCTTTGGTAAGCTCGGACGTTATCGGTTCTGCTGTCGGTACTGGAGAAATTAAGAAAATACATTTATTATTGCTATAAAGAGAAAGTTATTTTATCTCGCCAGCCATTTCTATGTATAATAATTCTATGAAACCATTTGTCTGTGATGCAATTTAGCTATTCGCAGTCAGAGAGAGAGAGAGAGAGAGAGAGAGAGAGAGAGAGATCTCGCGCACAGCGAGCACAACACGAGCCCAGCTAAATGAGTGACAGAACTAAACATTCAAACGTAGCCTGGTTTAGATCTGTGATATTAGTCTGATTTTATTTTAGATTTCGCCTTCCAAAGATTATAAAAAGAATATTTATACATAAGCCGCATTCTGTCTAGCACAACATCCTTCCCTTCACAGCGGTGCACTGACATTCCTCCCTAAAACTCAAACTTAACGTTAGAATCAGCACGATCGGTGATTGTTGTAAAATGCTACTGTTGCTAAACTGCGGGACGCGTTTAATAATAAAAATAGCGCAAGAGATACCGTTCCCAAGGCGGCGCGCGCTCCGAAACAGACAGCAACGAGACAAGCAAAGTATAGACTACTTTGGGTTTCATGTGCGCGTCTAAACGATCAACTATACACAAAAATATGTCAAAACGACCGGCTTGGAGATTCACTTAAACACAGTTTATGTCTTAAATGGACGTAGTTATGGAAATAGTGGGGAGAAAATATGCTGCATCAGGAGTCTATTAGATCTGAATTCGGTCTTAAAGGGGAAGCATACTAATAAACATGCTGACGATTGAGACATTACTGCGAATCAAACAACAAAAGGCAAAGAGAAAATCACTTACAGCTCTTGAATGAATAACTTCTGCACTAATAAGCATTAATCTATCTATGATAAACTATGCAGTGTTATTTTACAATTGATTACTTTATTAGATTTCTTTTTAGACCACACCTGAACAGTAATGTTAGTAGACCTTCCTGAAATTAAATCACTGTGCCTATATAACGTTTATCTTTGTTTAATATATATAACAAAAAGAACCGTTAAGAATACCGTTAAAGTACCGGATCGATAAACAGTATCGGTAAGATTGTAATACCATTAAAACTTAACGATACCCATCCCTAGTTATGCCTGTGCTTCTCTTGGATGCTCTGAATATTGGATTACGTGTCTGGATTGCCCCTTAATTAAAGCTGCATTTGGATCTCAACCTTCGTGTCTCGGAGCAGTTCGTAACACCTGCTTTGTTTATTTAATATATTTGTTCTACATTATTTATATAATATGTTTTTACATTATACATTTTTAATTTAAGTGTCAAGTGTTCAATAAATGTATTTGTTGAGAAATTTTGTCTATCTTAAGTAATTATTTGTGTTACATTTTATCTTACAAATAAACGGTTCAAATAAGAGGTTAAAAACAAGCACATATCGGCCAAATATCGGCCAAAATAAATCGGCTGCATTAATCGGCCATCGGCCGACCCGGATTTAAAAAGATCGGCATCAGCATCGGCCTGAAAAAAACAATATCGGTCGACCTCTAGTCACTGGTTCCACTTCTGTAATCATCGATGGCTGGAAAATGTGGAGGTGGCCGAACATGCCCTACAGATTTTGCTTTCTCTGAAAATTTACATCAATGCTGCCAAAGCGAAAACTGTAATAGGACCATCTACTAAGTCTTTCAAGACTGCTCATATGTTTGTTCAAGATTACTTCTTCCAAGCAAAGGTCAACTTCTTTCTAATGTTGGCTAGTAAAATCACACCATTTTTAAGTTATACCAGACTGATTAACCCATGCTGCCGTTTATGAGTGGGGATCTCATCAATATGCTGAAGAGTCTAAAGGAGAAGTTTATCAACCCCAGTGTTATGAAGAATGCAACTACCACAGTAAAGCAGCAATGCTGACCCAGTCAACACCATGGATGTTACCAAACTGGGAGTGGGATTTGTCACAAAACGAGCCCTGGAGTAGCACATGAAGAACTCAGAGGCTGAGGCTGAAGTTCAGGCAGAACTGCAATCTGTTTTTTGTTGAAGATTGTCTCCAAGATTTTTGAAAAGGCTCCACTCAAATATCTTGTGAGAAGCCTATCTGTTCTGGATCCAAGGATGCTCCTCAGGCTGTGATGAGATTCTGAGAGAGTTTGATCACTTCTATGACCACAACCTGATGTCAGCATCAGATTCCTTCAGGAACTTCAACCCACAAAGTGGAAGGTTAGATTAATACTATCATGAACATTTATCCAACAAAGCAGAGTGTCACCATCTTTGGGAGGTAGTAAAACTCGTCCTGATCCTTTCACATGGTCAAGTCTCTGTTGAGAGAGGGTTTTCAGTCAACAAGGAGGTGATGGTGGAGAATCTCAAAGAGCATTCATTGATTGCCCAGTGGGTTATTCATGACCATGTGTGGAGTGTTGGAGGGCTGCTCAACATGGCCTACACAAAGGAGCTACTCCTCACTGCAGCTAGTGTCAGGCAGAAGTATCACATGTATCATGATGAACAAAGACCTCTTAAGCAAAATGAGCAGAAGGCACAGAAGAGAAAAGGACCATTGGCAGAGATAACAGAGATGAAAGGCTAAAAGAATGGAATTGAGGAGGATATGAGGGTCTTCCTGAAGTCTGCTGATCACAATGCAGAAAAAGCTAAGTCCCAAGGAACACTGAGCTTCATCTCCAAGTCCAATGGCCTTCGAAGAGCTGCAAAAGAAAAGGAAAGAATTCTGGAGACTTTGGAGAAACAGCTAACCAACAAACTGGAGAAACTACAGGACACTCCTTAATAGGCCCTACCCTGTTTGGCCTAACCTTGGATAGTCTAGTTATAATTTTTTTGCCCTATTTTATGTTTATTGCAATTGTTTTTTTCAACTCAAGGGGATAAGTCAGATATGTATGCGAATATGTAATTTAGCATAGCTGTAAGATGCTGGAAAAGCTTGAAAATACACTTTACAAATGCTTGAAAAGTGCTTGATTTCTACCACCACCATGTTTGACCATAGGTATGCTGTTCTTTTTGTGGAATTCTGTGTTCGAATTATGCCAGATGCAAGGAAACCCCTGCCTTACAAAGGGAGGGGTTTCCTTAACTCATCAGTCCTCAGAATCAGTCCTTAACTCATCAGTCCACAGAACATTCTCCCAAAAGGTTTAAGGATCATCAAGGTGTGTTTTGGCAAAATTCAGACGAGCCTTAATGTTATGGGTTAGTAGTGGTTTTCACCTCACCACTCCTCCTTGGATGGCATTTTTAGCCAGTGTCTTTCTGATAATGGAGTCATAAACAGTGACCTTTATTGATGCGAGAGAAGCCTGCAGTTCCTTGGATGTTGTCCTTGGCTTTTTTATGACTTCATTTCTTTTGACCTTGGCACTGTGTGTTACTGGGTGTGACCTTTTAGCCAACTCCATGCTGCTGAAAAATTTCTATTTAGGTATTGATTTGATTGAACAGTGCTGGCATTAATCCGGTCTGGGTGTGTCTAGTCCAGCTGAACTCCATTAAGAATGCAGTTTCATAGATTTGGGGATTTAGTAAATAAGGAGGCAAATACTTTTTCACACAGTCCCAGTTGGTGTTTGATAACATTTTTGCTTCAATCAATAACATTATCATTTATAAACTGTATTTTGTGTTTACTCAGATTGCCTTCGTTTTATGTTAGATTTGTTTGAATTTTTGAAACAATTTTTGTATGCGATATACACAAAAACATCATAAATCTATAAAGTTTCTATAATCATCATAAAGTTGACTCCAAAAACACATGGCTTTTACTCCCATAACGTAAACAAATCAATAGACAATGTTATTACAATTATCATAAGTTTACCCCCAATCAAACCTAAACTCAACCATAAAGTCGAACCTTCAGCCAAACAATAAACTGAGCCATGAGTTTAATTGGAAAATAACTTTTGTGTACGACAGAAGAAAAACAAAAAGAGCTCACCTGCTGACTTTATTGGTTTCAGCAACTATAACACAAATTATGTTTTTATGATTGGAAGCATCTCTGCATGTTAACATGTATGGCCCAATTATTTTCACACACATTCCATATTCAACAGTTGAATTACATTTTACAATCAAAGGGTATCTAAAATGAATTCAATAAAACTTGAATCAAGTGAAAATAGAACCATTAACGGTAATTTTCAATGTAACATTGCATTATTTTAATTTATGTGCTTTTATATAAATCTTAAAAATAAAACATTGAAGTTATTTGTGTCAAATAAAGTGCTGCAGAACAGAGCATAACATGAGGTATTACTTAAATATAATAAGTGTTATTATTATTAAAATGAATATTACATAATTATACAGTAGTGATATATTAGTTGTATTTTTGGCCATTTAAATTGAGCTTTTATTTTAGCAGAGCTTTTATTTTGGCGCAAAACTGAGTAAAGCCAGTATGTGATGGCAGCTTCACACCTCCAGAAGAACAAGTCACTACATGATGGTATTTAATTAGCTAAATATTTATTTCATTAAATTGCAGCCTATGCTGTTTACTAATCACTCTAGGACACATTGTGGATTTCATTTGTGCACTGAATATTTACGCAGTGACATTCGTATGTCAGATGGTGTCTGTTTATTTTTATATCAGAGCCTTTTTAGACGTACAGTACGAGTAAGTGTACACGAGCACTGTATCTGATCCGATTCCGATATCTGGATCAGGATATTTAGTTTCCTTACATAAAATAACGTGCTGGATAGGAGACTAGCTAAAATTTGATGCCTTCATATTATCAATTTGAAATTCTGTTTGTTGTGCCTTTTTCAATGAGCCAAGCTGTACGATATCTTACGATTTTGCCATCTCATACAAATTTGTACGACTTTGATACTGTTTTGATTTTTTCACACATTCCTCAACTTCATAGCCTTTTGAATTGATTGTGAAGGTAAATCCTAAATATACCTCATAATAACCCAAAAGGAGGAGTGCTGGCTAATAGATGTTTAGCATTTTGTGTAACCCTTAACTGGATTGCTATGAATTTTGGTAATTTTTCTTTATTCAGCAGACCTGTCCTCACAGGTTGTGGACTGTTTTAGGAGCAGCAGTTAGTGAAGTATTCAAATTTAAACGCTGACCCGTGCCAGACTATCTAATGCAGCATAAAACTGCTGCATCCACTAATAGCCCATATTTCACTACAAATGTGTCAAGAGTAAAGCCATTAGCCTGTGATTTTATAAAAGCTCACAGTCTGGTAAGAAACAACTTTTCCCATGAGCAAATGAGAAATGTAGAATATCCACCAGAAATGTAGAATCCATTGCTAACAAACCTATGTGAAGCCCTTCTAAAGGGGTCATATTCTGCTACACTTTATTTGTAGCATTTTGTATTTTTTCATAAAGTCCACTAATAGTGTTAGTCCAGGTTTCTTGCACCATAAACAACTGTAATTTGACTAAACTAGCCCTTTAAGCAGAAACTAATTTACAACCGTCACTGTCCTACATAGAGGCAGACAGATAGAGTGATGGTAACATCTGTAATGGATGTTATAACACTAATCTTACATAATGGAGAACAAGGGCGTAGCAGTCATTTTAAAAGTGTTGACGATTGGGGACACTCGCTGTCAGTAGGTGGATTGCACAGACCCAACTCTTGCGGTGCAGTATTTATATATTACAGTATATGTTAATAGACAGCTATGATATAAGTATTATATTAATATACAAGTCTTATATACTTGTAGTATATGTAGTGTTTTAAAGATTCAGGTATTGCAAATTAAGGCAAAATTAGCTGCATAAAGGGAATCTTGTGGAGCACTTGCTTCTGTTTCACACATGACAATAAAAGACTGAACACAAGTTACACCTTGAATAAATTATTTAATCAATTACAATAATGACCATTGTGCATGTGCACAATTACATTTTTTAATCTGTACTAGTGCATTGTGGGATTTAAATGTATCCAAGTGGCTCGAGTATTTTGACTACATTCACCAAAATTTGTTCAGATCCATTTAATGATTCAGTGATGCCAGAAGGTGACAAATGAATGTCTTGTGTGAAATGAGTTAGTCACTGAATCAACGATCAAAAGAAAATTTTAATCCTTTAAAATGTCTAAATACCTACAAAGAGACTTTAGTAGAGGTTTTATGCATGACAAGAACAAAGCAAATCTATCATTCCCTACAGTTTGTGAGCTGCTGAGCATGACTGTTATCAAAAGACAACAATAATAGTGTTATATTATGAGTTTCAATAACGTCCATATGCTTTCATGTATAAAAAAAAAGCGTGTACTTATCTCTGCAGATCTATCTTTTTTCTTACATTTGTCGACTGCAGTCCAACATAGATGTAAAAAACAGGAGCTGATATTAAAAATAGTTTTACATATATAACTCTGATCTAGTAATCTGCTTGAATTGGCAAAAAGAGCCAATCAAACGATTACCTCACAAACAATGTAAAAAGCATATCTTAATGAAGATGCACTGATATAAACTCCACATACAATGTGTGTTTAAAAGAGGGATTGTCCTTTTCACATAATGCTGCCAATCAAGGACCATATGCAGATAAATAACTCTTGTTTGTGTTCCTCATCTCTAGATTATTAATTTAGATCAACATCAATGCAGATAAAAAACATGGATAAATGAGCATTGTTGAAAGCAACTTTGTAAAAATGAACGAAGCTGTGTTGATGAGACTTTCTGACCTATGACCTATTATGCAAGAGTTGTTTCAGCTCATGTAACTCACCTGTTATTGGCTGGATGGTTTCTAAATCAGCCCAAAGTAACAAAACCCAAATAATACTGTATACAAATCCACCATTTGGACTCTGTATGGGTTTAGCTTGGAAGAGTGTGGGGGACCGAATCACATTTTTTTAAAGAGTGTGGGGGATGTGTCCCCACGCCCCCCCTGGCTGCTACGCCCTTTATAGAGAACTATTGATGCTTATAATGACACATGCTTTGTATGTTCACTCTCTTTTTCTCTGTCATTCTCTCTCTCTCTCTCTCTCTCTCTCTCTCTCTCTCTGAAGAGCGCACTGTTAATTGTCTCGGAGAAACACGCTACACTAGATGAGTAATTATGTTGTGTACACTAACAGACACTCATCAATACCCTCATTATAAATAGAAGGGCTGGTCTTGTAGTTTGTGTGTTTTCATTGACTGCTTCATTAGACAATGTTATTCTTGTGAGATGGGCTTGTAGGAATTTGTGTGTTTTCTGGGTGAGGAAATTTTGTTTCTCAAACAGTTTGGAAATTTGTAAGTCTGTTCCTAGAATTGCTAATGAGGCATCTGCCCTATTTTAGTATCTCTGGTTATTTATATTCAACTTCACAGCTTTATAATCAGATACAGTATGAGAGTTTATGAGATGAGAAGTCTTAAATACAACAAAAACAACATCAGGCTCAACAGCTTTTTTCCATAAAGCTGCTTTCCTTGTGTGCTATCTATGCCTCTCTTCATTTCATTAATTAACTTATTAAATTATGCTGTTTTCAAGACACTAATGGACAACCTTGTCTCATAGAACTCATTTTACTAAAACAACATTTTTGCAAACTGAGTTTTACGTGCAGCGTTCTACGTTTTGCTGCAGTTTCCTGGTGAAATGAACACTAGAGGCACTACAAAAAATGTGTTTTATTCCCGTTTACACAAATCACGAGTACAAGGGTTCATTATGACTTTATAAACACGTATTTTTTGCACTTTGTGGCAGGGCGGATTGCGGGGCCGGATTGTGATTATACACACCCGGTCCCTTATCAGGCTAATCAAGCCTCCGAGAGGGATAAAGGCCGATTGCGGAGGATGGTGCGGGAGAGAGAAAGGGATCGTTGACGGACATGTCCGTCGTGTGTGTTGTGGTCTTTTGTTTAAGTTCACCATTAAAATATTGTTTATATTGCTAAGCCGGTTCTCGCCGCCTCCTTTCCATAGAACTGCGTTACACACTTGTTGTTATGGTATCAGAACCCTTTTAATTTGATGCATCATTTACAAAAAAAACCCGCTTAAGTTGACACTTGAGACAAAGGATTCATAGAAGTGACAAAATGACGTGATCGCATTTGTTCTTAGGACACTATCTGTAAGGTTTATGTGTTGGTTTAGGTTGGTTAAGGATATCGGTTTTGTTTTCCTCTCATTTGTTTTTAGGACACTTTTGGTTAGGGAGGTATGTTTTACTCATTAAAACCTCCATATGAGATTCACCTTTAAAACCTTGTCTGATTACAACACCATTTCATTCACTTTTGGCATCATTGCTGGACAGTTCATTGGAATCTGCAGCAAAACGTGTATTGAAGCACATAATTTCATTTGCAAAAATGTGTTCCATGAGATCAGGGTGCAAATGGAGCAGTTAAGATATTCAAGTGTGGGTCACGTGACCCAGAGCAAGATGGCCACTTAAGATTTCACTCCGCTTCAGGCTTGGGTTATATTCTTTATTTTCTCCAAGTAAACTTGAATCTATCAATTAATCACTACCGCAGAGATGTCCAAGTAGCAGTACAATAATGATTTTCCAATTTTTTTCTTCATCCGGCCCACCCGCTGGTAAGAAGAAAGTGATTTAACAATCGGCCACATGCACTGCCAATGAGGGCCAACATGGTGAATATATATATATATATATATATTTTATTTTATTTATTTATTTATTTTTTTTGAGTTTTGAGTTTTGAGTTTTGTCCAGGTGTTTAGGGACATTTTGGGGAGGGCAAGCGCTGCAACTTATATTTTTTATATTTTATGTTTTTCATTCTGTAGATTGTCTGCTGCTTTGGCTTTTTCTTCTACATCTCTTCTTTCACTCAAAGTCTTTACCCACTCAACTCTTATTATCTATTTGTTGTCCAGTTTTACAATCCTTATGTCTGGATCACTTAAACTCATTACTTGGAATTTCCAAGGGATTGGCCATGTAATAAAAAGAAGAAAAAAAATGTACGCATCTGATAAAACAAAAATCTGACATAGCTCTGCTCCAAGAAACTAAATTATCCGACATAGAAGATTTGAAGCTTAGGAGAGATTGGATAGGTCAAGCTTACTTCTCCTTCTATTAGCTAAATAAAAGATGTACTGTCATTCTTAGAAATAAATCCTCCTCTGCAAATGCATCAAACCCCCGTTCATCCAATGTCCTTAATTTATGCACAGACACTGGCTTGATTGATATATGGCGACAGATGAATCCTAAAGTGAGAGACTACACGTTCTACTCACACCCCCATCACTAATATTGTAGGCTTGACAACAATTTTTACATGCAGTTCAGGCCGTATTGACTCCATTGGACCACGCTTCAGAACATTTGTATATTGATCCAGATTTCAACATCCCTAGAACTTCACATTTGAGGTTCAATATCTCTTCTGAATAGTGACACTTTTTGCACTTTTGTTCTGGACAGTCTATCACAATTCTTCAGTGTCACCTGCTTTGATATGGGATGTGACTAAAGCCACGCTATGTGGACATCTTATCTCTTACACTCTCCACCTGAAGAGAGCTTGAGAGAGCAATGGGTAAAACCTTGAGAAAGAAGTTACTAGGTTAGAGAAAATACATAAACAATCTCCAAGTTCCAAATCTAAGTGTTGTTGAACTTAAGGAACAAACTGAATATGTATCACATGCCATATTCAAATGCTATTGCTTTTTACCAAACAGAAATATTATGAATTTGGTAACAAGTCTAGTCGCTAACTTGCTCATCAATTAAAGAATCAGAATAATGATAATTCTATTAATATGATAAGGAATGTGGATGGTGACCATTTCAAGTGACCAGTTGATTATTAACAATACATTTAGAGATTTATAAAAATCTCTAAATGTATTGTTAATAATCAACTGGTCACTTGAAATGGAGTAGACAAACTCGAACATTACCGCTTATCTAAAGGATATTTCATTGCCTATTATTGCTGAGGAGGACCGCTCTAGCTTAAATGCACCATTTACAATGGAGGAAGTCTGGGCTGCAATTCAGGCCATGCCAAATGGGAAATGTCTGGGCCCAGATGGCTTTCCACTAGAATTTTTTAAAAGGTTCTGGAAAATCCATCCAGTTCTTATGCCTGTTATTAATAATATTTGGAAAGGTGTTATTCCACCTTCTTAGAGATATGCTTCTATTAGCCTTCTTTTAAAAAAAGACAAAAATCCTTTGGAGTGTTCGTCTTACAGGCCCATCAGCCTTCTTAATGTGGACTACAAGATAGTTGCAAAACTACTGACCTGCAGACTTGAAATAGTGCTTCCTACAATTATAAATCTAGACCAGGCAGGCTTTGTGAAATCCAGGTATGGCATGGATAATGTACGCCATGCTCCTAATGCCATAAATTACTTCAACACTCATAAAAAAACAGCTATGATTATATCTTTGGATGCCGAAAAGGCATTGACTGTGTGGAATGGTCTTTTTTGTTTCAAGAAATTTGGGCTAGGTTCTCATTTTATTAGTGCGATTTATAAACCTTCCAGAGATCCAATTGCCAATGTCAATACGAATGGCCTGATGTCCGTGGGATTTCTAGTGCATAGAGGTTGTAGATGAGTGCTCTTCATCACCCTTATTGTTTACATTATTAATTGAGCCTTTGGCCGAAGCCATCAGGACTGACCCCGATATAAATGGGATCACAGTGGATGGATGTAATGCAAAAAGCATGTAATATCATTGTTTGCAGACAATGTTCTTTTGTACTTAGGAAACCCGCAAATATCTATCCCAGCAGTTTTGAACTCTTTAGCTTTGTTTAGTGCTGTGTTGGGTTATAAAATTAATTTGAGAAAATCTGTTACCATGTCTTTTAATATTACCTGCAATATGTCTATATAGTCCCTTTTTCAGGTTTCGGAGAGAGGTCTTAGATATCTGGGTATTTTTATCACTCCTGATTTAAATTATTTGAGACCAATTATTGACCTCTAATTAATTTTTTTTTAAACGATTTGAAATCTCCCTTCTCGGGAGAGTCAACGTTATGAAAATGAATACCGGGATGTCATGAAGTGTCCTCCTACAAGTTTCCGACAGTGGTGACTGTGTTAGCCAGACTACACAACATGTCTGTCTAAGTGTTGAAATAAGTCTACCAAGCTCTCTTGACATGAATGTGAATGCCTGCAGTGAAGCATCACTTAAAATCACCCCAGGGACTGGAAAGAGCAAGATAGCGCTAACATAATATGGGAGATCAACTTCCCAATATGACCCATGCGTGCTGCTTTGTTGTATGCCTAGATGAGATGATCATCTGTAATTCAGCATTGAGGTCATGGGCAGTGAGCATTAGGCCGCCAAGGCCTCCTCTGGTGAGAGAATAAGAGGCATTAAGCGGGTCAACTCCTGCCTCGCATTGCAGCCAAGGCCCTGCTTGCGCTGGTATGGTGTGTATGAGACCTGGGATTCGCCCAGAACTTCTGTACCTCCTCAATGTAGTCATTGGATGGGAGAACACCAAGAGCAGAAGATTGCGAGGCTCTTCTGGAAAAGGCACTGGTGGGGGCTCCCACTGTAGGGGCCTGTGTCTAGGCTTAAACATGCCAATGCAATACGGAGAGCTTGCTTTACTACATCCTAATCCGACTCTAGTCCTTCAGCAGACCCGTGCATGGAAGCATCATGGGAGAGGTGAGAGTGAAGTTCAGATAAGACGACCTCCATTTCCTTCTCACGAAACTGGCCAGAGAGGCGGCCTTCGGTAGGACATAATCCTCCGCAATGGATGGTTCCATGGGGGGGGGGGGGTTTCCACTGCAGATGCTATTGCATCATCTGGTTGCTGAATTAATAACGGAGACTTAATCTGAGCAAATTCCGTAGTCAGCGCATCAACTTTCTTGGTTAAGGGGTCCTCCTTAAGTCTCTTGCTAGTGTAGGCACTCATTACGTCCACCCTCCTGTGTTTATTCACTGCTTTACGTGGCAGGGGTAATGCTTCCATCAAGAGACCTTCTACTGAAGCTAACCTGGAAGCCCTATGCTCCCAATACATGGTGCTACAGTTCATGCAGGCCTCTTCAGTGAGGCCCTGTTTCAGGTGCTCTAAGCCTAAGCAGGAGGGACAGCAGTCATGTCCATCATCCTTCTTTAGAGTGGCCCTATCACTGTGACTCCTTGAACAAGCCCGAAATCAGGCTGTTGTAAACAAATATATAATCTAAATAGTTAATGTAGTAATAGTATGAATAAATGATATATATATATATATAATATGCTACTTACTCAACTGTTTAAGTCACACAATATTAACAAACATAGACTGCTACAGAGAGCGCAAACATTCTACATCAGTACTGTACAGCTGAATAATTAGGTATGCTAGCAAACGGGCTATTAGCAAACACTGTATAGCTGTTCCACGGAGCGAAAACACTCTCACCAGCCACTACAATACTATTCCGGAAGAATGAGAATGAACTCCAAATATATAAGCCACACTCACCAGCCATTGTTTCCCATATACCATCCCGGAATACACACAGATGAAAGTAGCCCGGTTACTCACTTGGTTTCCCAGCTGTATCAGAACACTAACCATAGGGGAGTTGTTTCCAACGAATTCAGCTTGCAATCCGTCGCAAAGTCTGGAGGATGCGTTTACTACTTTTTTCTTATTTTTATCAACCTGCAATCCTTGCATGTATGGGAGAAAATTATAGGGACAGTTTGCTGGAAGTCACAGGGTTAAATAGGAGAGGACCCTGTGTCATCCTGGGTCACAAGGATACTTTGTTGCTATTGGATTTCACCTGAGCATGCGCAAAGAGCGATAATGTCCAGTGTGAAGCACTGCCTCTGGCGGTCAGTAACAATGAAATGGAACTACAAAGACATGTTGTTACAAGTCGGAATCTCATAATTACCATAATTCCAACATGATGTGAATGCACCTACAATGCAAATGACCTCCGTTATGATTTTCTTACCTCTGCGTACCGACATAGTTCACACTGTTGTTAATCAGGGTGTAAATTTAGGTGTTCTTATATGACATGTGCTCATGGTTGTGACATCATAAGCGTACACATTTTTATCGAGATATTTTTGCAACTAATTTTCTATAAATGTGACTGGGACATGAGCTTTACATTGTAGATATGTAGGTATGTCAACAGAGTACATCAAAGAGTAAGATAAAGCCTCTTTTCCATTATACAAGAAAGGTGCCTGGTGTCACAATTAGGGTTAGAGAGGCGAGGAGTCAAGTTCAGGGTAAGGACAGGTTTTAATAATAATCACAAAAGATAAAAAAAACTGAAAAAAACAGAACTACCCCTTAGGGGAAAAACACATTTCCACAACTGGCAGGAATTTGGTGGCTGGGCTGGAGAAGGGGAGCCTTGAGGTCCAGGCTTCTAACAGGACTCTCCAGGAAAACCGACAGACCGACCAACATGACTGGAACATCCACACAGTACAGAAACCACAAGGAGATAAAATAGGGAAGGAAATCAGGAGGGTAACGAGGGAAGGCAGGTGTGGCAAATAAACTGGTAGCAAGGAGGCGGGGCCAAGATGTGAGACAGAAGAGCACATGTCGAACAAACGCAATCATAAGCCATGTGCTCACATTTAACACAAATGTCAAGACAGAAGAGCACATATCGAACAAACACAATCATAAGCCATGTGCTCAACACGTACACAGAACATGCATGTCAGGATTCCATCACCAATTTATAAACATGACTGACCAAGGTGACAGGATCCTGAAATTGGGATGCGGTAAAATATACCGCAGTAATTACGATGCACGTTTGTTATCATAGACACTTCAAAATACAGAGAGGAAATTCTTGATAACCCATTAGCCAAATTGTTTCGATATTTCTGAATTAAGTAATTCGTTAGTGACTGGTAACTTTTTAGGAATTGTAAGAGTGATAGCCCTAACTGAGTGATTTGAGCAATCCAAAAGAAAGACAAGAAAGACATTCAAACTATCTAATAAAGAAAACATCTGTTGCGAGTTGCTCACCTTCTAACATCTTACCTCAATGGAGTAAGTTTTTATCCAGCAATTATCACAAAATGAAAATTATTTAGCAAATATAACACAATGAAAATTTGATACCGGCAAATGCCTACATATGACCCCTTTAGGGTTTCTTAAAAAGTGAAGATGGATTCTCACACATGTTTCTGCTCTCCCACACATCCCTCATCAGGCACTGACCACTGGCAGCATCCCGGGTTTCATAGATGTGGTGATGAACCTCAATTCTCCGGCTCTACTGGAGGATAACCTCATCTGGCAGGCCAAGACTGCCGGCAAACGGATCATCTTCTACGGTGACGACACTTGGGTGCGCCTCTTCCCCAAACACTTCATGGAGCATGACGGCACTACTTCCTTCTTCGTGTCCGACTACACCGAGGTGAGAGGGGCTGTTTGCTAAACTTTAAATTGTATTTTCCAAGTCTTCTGCAGTCATACTATAGCTTTAAATGAGGTACAGACCAAAATTTAAGTAGTTGTTCACTGATGAGCTTTTCTTTCTGCTGAGCTCTCAAATCGCACTCACAATGGTCCGTTACGCCGAACGTTGTTATGTCTTGTAACTGATCACTGCGACAAAAAGACAAAGCTTTTGCATGGCTTCAGAAGACCTAGAATATACTGTAGCATGAGAGTTGTATAGATTTTACTTTATGGTAATTTTGGAGCTTAAAAACTTCTCCTTTTGTGTTCCATGGAAGAAAGGGATGAAATATTTAATATCTTTTTCTCTTTCTGTCAGGTGGACAATAATGTGACACGTCATTTGGACAGCACTTTGAAAAGAGATGACTGGGATATTTTGATTCTGCATTACCTGGGTCTGGACCACATCGGTCACATCAGTGGACCACACAGCTCTCTGATTCGACCAAAGCTTATGGAGATGGATGACATCATCAAGAAGATACATGCCGCGCTCATATCAAAGGTGTGTTTCTTGTTTGACATTTATAAGCTATTCGGATGAATCGCCCAATATTTGGCAATTTTGAGATTAAATCAGCCAACAACTGTGTCCACTTGGTCATTCCACCGTGTCATTTGCATAAACTATTCCTGTGTATTATGCAGACACAACTACTGTATAAGTTAACCATTCGTAAGTTGATTCACCTTAAAAGTCTATCTCTGTGGCACTATCAAATAATTTCTCTGTTTGTTTGAGTGCCCCAACCATCCTGACACAGCAACATTGACTCAACCAATGGCATGTGTTTGGACAGGACTGTCTGCTTTACTGAACAATGGAAGACAGGGGAGTATTTTTTGGGGGGCATTATTTTTATATGTTTGGTGAACTTTTTTTAGCCCAGAAATTACACGCTTCACCTTTCACCATTCCTCTGCAATTCTTTTCTGCACCCTGTCTTGAAGCCTTTACTCTTTTTTTTTTCCTCATCAGAGTCAAGCTCATTTATCTTTCTGGAAAGCGTTCTTCACACAATATTTTATGGGCTTCTGCTATATTCTGACCCAAATACGGAGATTCCAGAACTGCTCCCAATGGATCATTTGGCTGGATTCAACCCTGCAAAACTTTACTGATTTTAATGTTCTATTAATACTGAATTCAAACAATAGCTCATTACCACAAACTCATTTGCAGCAATGTTCACCAAACTTTCGGCACAAAGCTGTTTGGCAGCAAGATTCTGAAATATTTGCCACATCGATTTACCAAAGATGTGCAGTAATGTTCGCCATTCATTTAGCACAAAGCTCATTTTAGGTTTCCCTCAGTCACGGAAAACCTGCAAATATTAGGGAATTTTAAAACAGGAAAAGGTATGGAAAACTCATGGACAGTTCTATAATAAATTATATTGTTTTGTAGTTATGATTGTAGTTTTGCTCTAAAAAATGTCATTGGCTAGAAAGTTGTCTATGTTAATTTAGTCTCTATTAATTGTTATTATTTCTCATCCTTTCAAAAGATAATGGAAAGTAGTGTTGGGATACTACTTTGAAACTGCAGCTTTCCAAGCTATAAGCTACTTCTTATTTGAAGTAATTAAACTACAGTAAAGCAACTCTTCAAAAAAGTAGCTGCACTACATTGAAGCTATTTATAGCAGAAAATATTTTTAGATATAAAACAATTTGGATGATATTATTTAATTTTGCAATCGCAAGTTCTTTATGGTAAATGGTCTGCACTTATATAGTGCCTTTTTAACCTTAGCGGTATTCAAAGCACTTTACACTGCGTCTCATTCACCCATTCACACACACATTCATACATCAATGACGGCAGAGCTGCCATGCAGGCGCTAGCAACTTGGGGTTCAGTGTCTTGCCTAAGGACACTTCGGCATGTGGAGTCGTGTGGGCCAGGAATCAATCCGCCAACCCTGCGATTAGTGGACAACCCGCTCTACCACACACACACACACACACACACACACACACACACACAAAAACACACACATATATATACCATGTTTTTTTCTGTTAATCAATTCTGATTGGCTGGAATTTGTGCAGTTCAAACCGTTGAATGCACAGGTAGTTCCGGTCATTGTAATCACTGTTCGATATTAATGAGCTGTTAGTAACCATAGCAACATAACATTACAGAGAGAGCTGTAGCAATTGAAAACGTCCTATCTACTTTCATCAGCATAGCTAATATAATGGAATTCCACTTGTTTTGCATGGTATAACCGCTGCCTCTGCCTCGCATAAGCATCGGCTATAAATCTGATTTTTAGGGAAGGGACCCACAAAATATTTTATCTCTCTGTGTTTAAAAACAATAAGGCAAAAGTACACCATATACTCTAAAGGATGACATGAAACCAAAGTTTGATTACTCAAAACAGTTAATTTGTGAATGATATCCTTTTATCTCCACACCGCATTGAAAAACAGACACCATATACACAATGCATATCAGCAGTAGGAAATCAATTATATAGTCTTATCTGTATGATGTAAATGATGATGATGAATGTCCTTCCCAAACAACGAATGAAGAATACACAATTTCACGAATGAAAGCATTGTTGGTTGTAATCCAAATAGTTTTCCTCCGTGCAAAATATATTCCTTAGTGTCATGGTAAATACAATTTAAGAGTTCTTATACTCCTTATTGCGGCTTGATCCACTTATAAATCCGCAAAAGTGCATACATAAAGTTTGAACACCCCCAAATGTTGCTCATAGTCCTCACTGTGATACATGTGGTGAATAAACATTAAACTCTGGGTTGTGAAATCCTATTCAGATTGAGCGTAATGCCCATGAGTGTAATGCCATGACCTTCTACAAGTAAAATCAGATAAATACCATTTAGGAAATACACGTACATCAATGAATCCAGAAACATACAATAAACCCAAGAAAAGGAAACAATGCTTTCTTCAGATTGAGCTTTAAAATGCAAGGATTCCTAATCAGGACAGTGTTCAGTGTTTGGAACGATGAGCCACGCTTGCTTTCTCCATTGTTCTTCTACCACCCACACCTGTCTTATACCTGAGAGTACTGCTCTCTAGCGCCCTCTCATGGTGAGTAGTAGAATTAAGATAGGGGAAAGAAACATGTAAACAGGAGTGTGACACTTAAAACGGAGGGTGAGAGATTGAAATCGGAACATATTAAATGCGTCTTGCGTGGTCCAGTAAGGCGATGCAAGACGATTTAAACTGTAATGTGTTGTGTTTGTCATGTTTCTGTGCTGAAGTGCCAGATATAGCCACTAGAGGACCCTGCTCTCTCACATCTCTGATTCAAACACTGAAGTAGAAACGCTGTTTGTTTACAAAACGCAGGTGAATGTGTTTTGCGGTTAAGCGCTACCATGTGCAAGGACAAATTGTGATTTATTAATTAAGTCAATCGTACAGCCTTGATGGATAGCATTTTTTGAGTGTTTTGAATGGTTTTCCCCTTATTATACAGTCAGTGCTACTTTTACTGTCACTGCCATGTTTGTAACGTCGTTTTTTCCCACTTGAATGTAAAAATAACAATGACATAATACATTTTCTCTAGAGTTCCAACCCCTCTACATTCTGTGGATATTATTATTTTTGGATTGTGCCTTTTAAATTCAGATTAGACTAAGTGTGTGGTCACACTACTTTTTCTCTGTGTCTGAATTAGAACAGGCGGAGCTGCAGATCTAACAGCCCTTAAAAAATTTACTCTTATTTTTTATTCTTCCTGTCAAAATTTGCGCAGCAAAAAAATATATTACAGCTGTAACTAATCAATTCTGTCGCTTCACGTCAGGTGGTTCTTCGCTCCACGTCATGCATTTAAAATAGTTTAACCTACACCTAGCCGTGGATTATCCCTTACATATTTAATTAGTGTAACCTTCTTACATGAAAATTAACCATGGTTTTACTACAGTAACCATAATATTTGTAGTAAAACCATAGTAACCACAAACTAAACATGATTACTACAGTCATTGTCACTACAATATTACTTAGTAAGAGCATGGATAATTTTTGTAACGGTTAAACAGATAGGGTGACAACAGTGAATTGAACTGAAATATATACCTAATATACACTAATAAATAAAAAAAACACCCTATTTTATATAAACAAACTGAAATATAGCGATAAACGGCAGCAATTAACTAAATATTTCACATTACAAAATAAGGCAAAGTCCCTTTAAGGCTGAGCAGAGTTCAAGTCATTTAAATGAACTGTCCGAAAGAACTGATTCACTTAAATGATTTGGTTTTCACAGCGCAACAAGAGAGGTGACGTTTGGGTGAGTGTTTTTGATTACTCCCTCGGCTCCATTCCTGCTTTCACAAAACAATGTCACAAATCGCTATATTAGTCATAAGACAGTGTTACTCTTTGTAAAATGTAGCTCAATACTGGAAAATCTACACTATTGTGAAAATAGCTGAACTACTGTCATACTACTGACAAATGTAGTTTAATTAGTAGTGTCATTACTTTTAGTTTACTCTCTATTAGTGATGGAAACATCAAGGACATTCTTTTTTATAAATAAATTTTTCCAAAAATTTGAGAACCTTGTAATTTGCAGCAATGTGTTCAGGAAACATTTGCCTCAAAGCTCATTTGCAATGATGTTTGCCAGAACTTATACAGGCAAATTATCACCTTTTCTTTGAAATGGAGGAAACCTGGACTATTGACCGCATCCGTATCAGAATTCTTCCCACACTGCCCTGTTTCAGTCACGGGGCCTGGCCACACCTCTAAATTGGTGACATCTGAATAACCAGCTGCGTCCTACTTTAGCACCCTGCAGACCTGCTGCCCATCACAATATCTGCATGCAAAATCTGTTCCTTCTGCAGGTGAGAGTGTTTCTTTCCCTACAGGACCAGAGGAACACTGGAGCTCCATTCAGTATGACACATCCAACACTCATTAATCATAAAAGCCCTTTCTAAAAGATTGCATAAAATAACCTTTAATGTAGGTTATTTAGAACTTTGCCTCAAGTAACAATGGATTTTACAGTTTTAGAACATAATAAAATGAGGCGTCATGCACAATGTGGAGGTGAAGAGCCACTGAACACGAAGTTTAGTGTACACCTAGCTGTGGATTATGGCTTATACCATGGTCACTTGCCAGCATTGACTAGTTACAGCTGTCATGGTATTTTTCAGTGCAAATTTTGACAAGAATAACAATAACCGTTTCCTCCTTTATCTATGAACCATTAGATCTAGAGTTCAGTCCATTCTAAATCAGACATAGAGATAAACAAGTGTGATAATGTCACAGTTTTTGGAGACCACACACACTTTAAAAACTGTGAATTTAAATACTCAATCCAGAAATAGTAATGGCTTCATTATTAGAAGGTAGAAGTGTTTGCACTATAATATTGAATTCCTATTCTTTGTAATTTTCACATTAAGGGGGAAAAACCGGCTCTGATGCCGTAGCATTTCTAAAAGTAGCACTTATTGTTCATGATAAGGAGAAAATCATCCAAAACGCTCAAAACCCATAGACTTTGACCTCCATATGGTATCCATTAAGGCTGCATGATTGATTGAATTAAATGACGATGAGGCCTTGAAAGATTACCATGCCGCAAAAGGCTGCGTGTCATGAAACTGTCTCCATTCAGATCTTCAGGCAACGATGTGTGATCATGGGATGCCCCCTAGTGCACATGTTGAGCATGGCAGCAAATTTAGATGATGTTTATCGTATTAATACTTAAATTGTTAGCACAATAGCACAATAGTGATGGTGCTATTTTTACATCAGTAATGTGCTGACTATACATTGTGATCAGCTGAATGCCACTTTGGTGAATTAAAGTACCAATTTCCTTCCAAAACAGCAAAATCTGTACATTATTCGAAACTTTTGGCCACCTGTGTGTGTGTGTGTGTGTGTGTGTGTGTGTGTGTGTGTGTGTGTGTGTGTGCTGTGTTTTTGTGATTTACGAGGACAATTTTGTAAGTTACAAATTAGTAATTACAAGGTTATTATGCTATAAATGTGATTTATGAGGACATTTGTAGTGTCCCCATAATTCAAATCGCTTAAAAATCATACTAAACAATGTTTTATTGAAAATGTAAAAATGCAGAAGGTTTTCTGTGAGGGTTAGGTTTAGGGGTTGTGTTAGGTTTAGAGGATAGAATCTATAGTTTATACAGTATAAAAGTCATTATGTCTATGGAAAGTCCTCATAATGATAGGTAGACCAACGTGTGTGTGTGTGTGTGTGTGTCTGTGTGTGTGTGTGTGTGTGTGTGTGTGTGTGTGTGTGTGTGTGTGTGTGTGTGTGTGTGTGTGTGTGTGTGTGTGTGTGTGTGTGTGTGTGTGTGTGTGTGTGTGTGTGTGTGTGTGTGTGTGTGTGTGTGTGTGTGTTAGGGGTGTAACGGTTCTCGGTAAGCGGCTTGCACAGAGCTGCAGATGAGCCGAAACTGCACACACTCACTTTCATTTTTAAATAGGCACTCAGTGATGATTCAGACAGGCATAAAACAATAGTTAAACTGATTGGGGTGTTCATGGCCAATTATATGTTTCCCTACTCCACTGACGAAGATGTGTGATTTCCGCATATAATTAAAACACTCCAGCCACATCACAACATCCCTCGTCGTATCCATTGTAATAGCAAAGTTCCTTCTATAGTGATGTACAACTTCTGAATATTGAATATATGTGCAGTAGAGTTTTAAATGCATTTTGTTGATCTATATTTTATATATACAGTACATGGTATATATTTAACTAAAAAAAAAAAAAAAGAGCAGAAGAACTATCAAAATAAAATGAAAATGTAATATTAATTAAATATTTTACACTTGATGTAATTTAACAAAATTTACAAGCTTGTTAGAGCGTTCAACTTATAAAGTGCTGCACTTGCGTTGGGCACAAGTCCTGTAGAGCACGCACATAAATTACACAGTCAAATCTGAAATAATTATTTTGAAGTTACTGTGTTTTTAAAAAATGCATGTTGTTGTCACAATGCTATTTAAGGACTACAACTACCATCAGCATGTGAACTACGTGCTTTATGAAATGGTTGACTCTTGTTGTCCTTATTTAGCGATGGGTTAGCATAATACATTTTTATAATACACAACAGCTTCAAAATCTGTGTGTAATTTATTTTCTAGAACAAATCATGAGTCTCCAAGGAATTTTCTCCACAGATCTTATTTTACCAGTAATTTGAACATCCCTATTCTAAAAATAACATACGACATTCCCAAAGGAACCCACAATCAATTAACCTTCCGGGTTTGGAAGGTCTGGAACAACATGAGGGTGAATACATTTTGACAGAATTTTCATTTTTGTTTGAATTACCCCTTTAATAGTGAAGGTCTTGTTACCTAGGTTACCTGATATAGTGATTGGGCCTTTGCTTTACACCTGAGGATGGTTGGAATCGGTTGCCATGTTTTCAAATTGGACTTCCTGTTTTCCACACCAGCGATGGCAATAATTGGGTGCCATGTACATTTTCAAGGTTCCTTTGTGCTTGACAGCTGAAATTTCTGAGGGTGTTTTTTAATAATGGTGTCTTGTTCATCTCTGAAGCTCAACTATGCTGTGGAATGATGTCTGGGATTAAAGTTTCCTTCTAGCGGGTTTTCTTTCCTAGAACTTGAGTTTTCTGTAATGTAGTTTAACAGGAAATTGGTTTCTCCCGCAGATCTGTCTGAATTATGGACTGTGTGGGAATGTTTGAGTAATGTTTGTGTGTAACGGAGGAGAGAGAATGCGAGTTAGGGGATAAGGAACTCCAGAGGCAGGAAATGAGTGTGTGAGATGAATTTGGGTGTCAAATGTTTGAGGGATTTCCTGGAGCGCTGTATCGAGTCGGATATGTTGTACTGCTGCTGGGTGAAGTTATAATAAGAATAATCGATATGAGAGAGCACACACTTTGAGCACTCTTGCAATACCTGTCTTCCTCTCTTTAACTCTAAAACACACATTGTAGGTCTCTCTCCCTGAGATCAGCTCCAGTCAGTATCTTCTTCAATCCTTTTATTAGCCTGTGTGTTTTCTTTTTGATCTCCACACAAGACAGCGGCCGTTTCTCATGTGCAACAGAAGCAGAGTAACTGACTGTGAGAAGTTTGTTTGAAACGGTGTCTTCTTCCAAATGTGGTAGCCCTGAAGGCAGTTACTATCCTGTCAGGAATTACACTGTGTGGCTGTTATAGCATGTGTGCGTTAAAGGAATGGATCATTCAAAAATGTAAACCGTTACTCACATTCCAGACTTGTATGCATTAGAGGTTGACTGATGGTGGATTTTGCTGATACCGATAACTAAGGTGGTGGAAAAGGCTGATAAAGGATTCATTGTCAGATTGTTTTTTTTATTTTATTTTTTTTTTTTATCAATTTATAGAAAGATTAAAAAAAAAGTTTTAGTCTTTCCTTACTATGAAGGGCACATACATTGATGCTACAAGAGTTCAAAATGAATACAGTCCCAAAATTAAGATGTGGTGTACAATGTGGGACTTTTAACTATAAACAAGCCAAAATCAGAGATTTTTATTTTGAAGTGACAGAAACTTGGCTTCGTTACAATGCTCTTTATGTAAGCATTTACCAAATTAAGCTTTAATAGTAAATATATTTACCAAGACATCAACCAGGAAGTTAAAGCTCAGTCGCAAATGGGTCTTCCGAATGGACAATGACCCCAAGCATACCTCCAAAGTTGTGGCAAAATGGTTTAAGGACAACAAAGTCAAGGTAATGGAGTGGCCATCACAAAGTCCTGACCTCAATCTGATAGAAAATGTGTGGGCAGAACTGAAAAAGCATGTGTGTGCAAGGAGATCTACAAATCTGACTCAGTTACACCAGTTCTGTCTGGAGGAAATAATGTCATAGAGAAATACTGAAGTATTAGTTACTTTTTAGAAGTTATGCTCTTGTGAATTCCTAACATTTAGATAGTTTAGGAAATGGCATATTCGCATTGCAAGTTACACATTCTAACAAGCACATAATTTAGTTCAAGTTCACCTATTCATTGGCTTCATTGTCTGCACAGATATTACTTGGCATTTAAGTATGTTTTGGATATAGCTGATTAATAACACATATTTAGGATGTATTTAAGTGAGGTAATTAAGCCGTAGAAAGTTCATTGTACAGGTGTCAACTCATTCAGCTCACACAGATTATATTATCACTCACCTCTTTCACTGTGCAAAAGAGCGAACATTCTGCCCTCCTCCTTTTGTGTTCAACCGAAGAACCAAATGACACCGAAAAACTAATCCGCATCAGTGAGACTGTCACCAATGTAACAGCAGTGATTTTGGCAATGTTTTGTGTTCTATTATATATCCTTTGATATGTTCTTGCTCTTTATGGAGTAGAGCCTCTGGAGGTCTCTAAGAACCCCTCGATTGTCACAAGCATCATTTCAGTATTCTCAAAAAAAGAGGACTTTCCAATACAGAGCTGTTATGTTTTTGGACAGGTTTAACCCATGTTCATCCCTTGACTTCCTGTGTATTGTGTGTTATGGTGATGTTTTGTTTTCTTCTTTTTTCCCCTCATTTTTCATTTGTGGCTGAGCTATATCATTTCTCTGTCCTTCTTAACTCTCTGTTTGTGTTCTTTTTCATATCTTTTCATTACGATGTGCCAGTGTTTCCTTGATTTCTTTTTTTTTTCTTCTTCTTTTTAAATTATTTTTTTTTTTTTTTAAGTAGGGCACCAAACAATGCAGGCCCAAACTGTATCCTAAACAAAAGTGCACTATAACAATACTATTTTTGTGACACACTTTTTTAAATAAATAAGTGTGTGTGTGTGTGTGTGTGTGTGTGTGTCCCAGGAGTTTATTATTAGTGGTGCTTGCTTTAAAGGTGTTATTTGTTACTGCTGTTCTGACCTTTTGTTTTTGCTAAATTAATTATTCTTCCTTCATTCATATTTTGGCATCTAACTTGTCCCACACGTTTGTTGTACATCCATGAATGAGACGTCAAATCAACCAGCTTGTTAAGAACAATTCTGCTGTGACTTTTATAAGCCATCAGGCGAATGATGTCCGCTGGGCTAAAAAACGAGCGAAAAATACCCTATAAACTTAACATTGGTAAGGGATCAGTGGGATCATATCTTCAGATGAGAATGTCATAGAGACTTGGTGGTCGGCTCATTCGACTTGGGTTGGCATACAGCATAAACAAAATAATAACAAAAATGATAAAGTTAGCTTTAAAATTAGTCTTAGCAAGACAAAGAATAAATGTACAAAAATGTCATTTCCATCAGCGTCATTTCCAGAACGGAGTTCCATTAAACATAATACCAAACTTGAGATGTGCTGGGAATAACACTGATGGGAATTTTCAGAAACAAAAATGACAGTTGAAGCTATCATTTAAAAAAAATATATAATTATTTATTAAATGATCATTTATTTCAACAAAACTCATTGCAGGGGTCCTGGGTAACTCAGCGAGTACTGACGCTGACTATCACCCCTGAAGTCGTGAGTTTGAATCCAGGGTGTGCTGAGTGACTCCAGCCAGGACTCCTAAGAAACCAGATTGTCCCGTTTGTTAGGGAGGGTAGAGTGACATGGGCTAAACTCCTCGTGGTGGCGATTAGTGGTAATGGCCATGCAAGGTGCTAGCCTGCCATTGGGAGCAACTTGGGGTTCAGTGTCTTGCCCAAGAATACTTCGGCATGTGGAGTCGTGTGGGCCGGGAATCAAACCACCAACCCTGCGGTATGCAGCCAACCCGCTCTACCACCTGAGCCACAGCCGCCCCTGTAATTAGTGGTTCTCGCTCTCAATGGGGCATGTGGGGTGAGTTGTGCATGGATAAAGGGGATAAGGATTTGGTTTGATTTACAGTACTAAATTCACAATTCTATACGCAGAAAATTTGAACAAATCCGGAATCATGAAGTTATATTTGATTTGTATTATTATTATTATTATTATTATTATTATTACTTTCAGGTCAAATGCAAAACATTTTCTTTCCTTGTACAACTTAACAAAAAGTAGCTACTGTTCATTAAAGGGACAAAAATTCAGCCCAGCAGAGGGCAATGGTGACACCAGAATAGAAACATTAATATTAATTCAGCTGAAAAATACAGAATTATAACTGATGCAGTATATAATCACTGATGCATACATTTTATATATTTGAAATGAATATTGTAGGTTTTAAAATATTATTTTCACTGATTACGTTTCTAAAACTTTCTTTTAAAAAATATGTGTATGCTTAAAATAATTTCTGCCATAGCTTAGCATTATTAAGCATTATATTCTGCATTATATACACAGTTGTATATAGTACATCTAGCCTTTTTCACATGAATCGGAAACTACTTCCACTACAGCTTTGTGGCCATTACTTTTGTAAACATTTTCCTCGAATAATGCTTCTTGCCTCTTCTGTATGGTCTGTTATCCAACGAGTCGTAATATTATGTACACAGAAATTATTTATCCTCTTTTCCCAACTGATTCGGCCACTCAGGCTAAACTCTTGAGTCTATGTGCTCAAATGAAGCGCTGGTGTGGTTTCTTGAGAATCCTGAAGTCACCGTATTATGAGAAATTAATTTAAAAAAGCTTGATATACTCCCAGGACAGACGCAAAAATACAAATATAATTCACTATATCTCATTGAACCTCGTATTAAACTCCCAAACATGTTAAATGCTGTATAAATGTATAAATAATCAAGCTAATGAACCAAAGTCATCCTGTCAAATTGTAGAGAATTAGAATGAAATCACAACTATTGCTGGACTTAAAATATACAAGAACTAAATCAATGTTGAACATTGTATCTCGAAAGTGAAGGGGTGCCAACATTGTTAAGCTCCAAAAAGCAGCATAAAAGTAATACATACAACTCCAGTGGTTTAATCCATGACTTCAGAATTGATATGACAGGTGTGTGTGAGAAACAGATCAATATTCAAGTCCATTTTTGCTATAAATTATTTTCTCTGCCCAGTAGGTGGTGATATGCATGAAGAATGTGAATCACCAAAAACACAAGAAGAAAGTGAAAATGAGAGTGGAGATTGATTAGGGAGGATAATTTATAAATATTAATCTGTTACTCACCACATCTATCATATCGCTTCTGAAGACATGGATTAAACCACTGGAGGCACGTGGAGTAGACTACTTTCATGCTGATTTATGTGATTTGTGGAGCTTCAGTATTTTAGCACTGATTCACTTTCATTGTACGGACCAAAAGAGCTGACACTTAATTAGTGTTCTGCAGAAGAAAGAAAGTCATGCACATCCGGGGTGACATGAGGGTGTGTAAATGATGAGAGAATTTTCATTTGTGTGAATTATTCCTTTTTAAGCATGAAGTAGCCCCTGTACCAAACAGCTTTTTCCATGCCTGCTCGACCTCCTCTATTGTGCAGGACAAGACGTGCCAAGTGATCCTGCTTATATTATAACAGAACATGTTTTATGCACAACAATAACGCTCTGTCAGCATAAAGGGAAAATTAGACCCTACACATAAACTGATTTTAATATAATTTTTTCATACATTATGATTTATAATGGTGATCAGTGTATTGAAAATAACTTTTTAATCTTCATTTCTGTTATCATGTAAACCTATTATTTTTTGGAATTAGATTCATGTAGTGGTTATTATAGATAAGTGATGTATTTTAAAAGTTGGCATACAGTGTACATTATAATGGGGCACAAGTTTTGCAACTCCATACTCAATACTCACTACTCACTTTTAAATGAGCTACTCTTTTACTCTTATTTGAGTAGTTTTTAGGACAGCTACTTTTACTCTACTAGCACTATATTTTTTGGGAAGCAACAGCACTTCTACTTGAGTATGATTTTTCAGTACTCGTTCCAACCGGGGCCCCGGAGCACCTTAATACGGCCCCGGACACAGCAAACGGTCCACATTAGACTGTGTGCTTATTACGATCTTCTTTGAAGTGTTTATAAAGTGCTCTCATGCGCTGGGCATCTTGGGTCATGTTTTTCCACTTCAACTGGTCTCAAACAAGTCTCTTCATGCAACACATTTTCACTGGGCTGTAAAGTGTCTTTACTGATGGAGCTTCTCCGTGCTCGCCACAAATATCATATAATCAATTATTAAATTTGTTGCCGATAATTATCGATTTTATTGATTAGTTGTTGCAGCCCTAGTTTGTTCATGAATAGGACTTTACTGGTTGCACTATATGTATTTATATATTTTTTGTGTACAAAAAGGACAATGTTATAGACAGATTTGTTTGTATATTTATTTATTTACCATTGTATTATTTTGTGGATTTTTTCTTTGTTTTTTAAAAAATATATATTTTAATATTTTATTTCTGAGTGAGCGAGTGTTTCATTTTGCCCATTCTTTATCTCTCTTCACATTCATTTCAAACTACAAGCTCTCACTAAGATGAAACATCACGTCTTTTACGGTGGTGCTGTTGAACATTATTGCAGGAAACACTTCAGCAAGCTCCCGTATTGGCAGTGGTTCGCTCTAGTTTGGTGCGGTTCATTCCATTATACTACATCATTCTCTCTTTCTCTCCCCTGATATATTCCCTCGCTCGTCAGACAGCCTCAGAGATGAACTCATTGAGTCATTTCTCTCCTATAACAGAACAATCTCTCAATCTCTTTGTGTCCATGCACCAAATCCCTTCAATGATGCTAGTGATTTCAGCCTTGGCACAAAAGAAGAGCTCATCTACAGTCTCTGGCCTTCACTCTGTCCTGCTTCTCTCCGGGGCCATAAGCGGACACAGGACCCCAAATGAGCTGTTCGGGAGTTTGGATTATAGCCTGTTATGCACTCAAACTAATGCATGTTGTGTAAATGACAACACTTTTGAGAATCTGAATATAATCGTATGCTTTAATTTCCTGTCCTTCTTTTCCCGTCCGATATCCCTTCTGTGAAGAGGAGATTTGAGGCTGTAAATTGGGCCATGCTTTTATAAATTCACCCACACTGATTTACTTGTGTCTACACGGCATAATTTTATGCAAATCTCTTATTTGCCTTTATTTGAGGTTTTTGAAGTATCCAGAGATGAAGTGCTCATGTTTCCTGTTTGATGATTTCAGTGTGAGTGGGGGATAGATTAAGTTGAAGCCTGAACCCAGCCCATACCAAAGACCATGTGGCATGTTACGTCCCGTACATGTGTCTGTGTTTTGGTTTGTTGTTGTGTTGGGCTCTCTCTCTTTCTCTCTCACTTGCCATTGGATCATCAAACCGCCAATCCGCCGTCACCCCGCTTGTTTAAAACCCCATCCAAAACGCAATGTCGACAGTCTGTTGTTGGCTCCGCTTTGGACCATGCCATTGTTCTTTATCTGCTCTTGTTAAAATGTTAAATGTTCTCTGTGTATCGTTGTGCTGTCCTGTTGGTCCTGCATTTTGTCACTTGTTGTTATTTTTAATTTATCGTTCCATAACTGTGAGTACCACCCCTTTTAAGTTTTGTGTTTGTGTTAGGCAGAGTAGATTAGTAAGCAAGGGCGTATCCTGGAAATTGCATTTGGGTGGGCGTCAATGAAATATATACATTTTTTTTTACCATATTTTCCTTAACAGCAGAGATGCAGTGCATTCAAATAGTTCTCTCAGAAATCAGAATTTAAGCAGTTTTTAACTATTTCATGAATATATATTTGAAGTCAAGGAATAATCTCTAATATCCTGGGTGGGCCCGGGTGTAATTTGGGGGGGCCCGGCCCACCCTTGGCTACGCCGCTGTTAGTAAGGTTGTCTTGACGCTGAAGAATGATTTATTGTTTCACATTTTCTTTAGTTAATCATTCTAGAAGGATTGGGGTAAAGTTAGCGGGTGGTTTTGTTCTTTGATTTGGCCCCACTCATGTCCCTTTTCCCCCTTTGTCTATCGGTACTGTGAATATTGTAAATACTCCATATTTTCGCCTGTTGCACATTGCTCTCCATTTACTGCATCTAGCTCTTGCATAAAAATAAACCACTTTGTTTGGGATTGTAGCTCTGTTGTAGTAGTGTCTGTATCCAGTATCCACGACAATAATTCATTCTTAATTTTACACCCTTTATACCCCTAGCCATATTGGGAGTCATTACAGGCACAACCATTTTTCTCTCTTCATCTTTTAGTACATCAACTTTAAAGCAATGCTACTACAGTCCATTGAGATGGACATTTTTGGCCATTGTATTGGATCTAGGGTTGACAGCTTGCCCGATTTAGCCCTGTATTTTGGCCGAAATGAAGACATCCTTTACCGGACACTTATTGTCCCTCATTTTTGATCAAGAGGGCAAACTTTTCAATATGGCATTAAAGGGATATTTCATCCAAAAATGAAAATGATCTCATTATTTACTCGCCCTCATGCCATCCCAAATGTGTACGACTGACTTTCTTCTGCAGACCACAAATGAAGATTTTTAGTAGAGGTGCACCGATTGCAATTTTCTTGGCCGATTCCGATTTGTTTAATTTTTTGTAAGTTTGACCTGCCAATTCAGATTTTTGCCAATTCAGATTTTCTTTCTAAGAACTATAATTGACAGCATATACAAACAAATGTCTACTTTTCTTCAATGCAAAATTTTATTTTCATAATAAAAGAAATTAATAAACATTGCAATTGTGGATCTGGAGAAGGCGTATGACCGGGTCCCCCGGGAGATACTGTGGGAGGTGCTGCGGGAGTATGGTGTGGGGGAGTCCCTTCTTAGGGCCATCCAATCCCTGTACGTCCAAAGCGAGAGCTGTGTCCGGGTCCTCGGCATGAAGTCGAGTTCGTTCCATGTGGGGGTTGGTCTCTGCCAGGGCTGTGCTTTGTCACCAATCCTGTTTGTGATATTCATGGACAGGATATCGAGGCGTAGTCGGGGTGGGGAAGGTGTGCGGTTCGGTTGGCTGGGGATCTCATTGCTGCCTTTTGCAGATGATGTAGTCTTCATATCATTATCGGTCCATGACCTTCAGCTCTCACTGGATCGCTTGGCAGTCAAGTGTGAAGCGGCTGGGATGAGGATTAGCACCTCTAAATCTGAGGCCATAGTTCTCAGCAGGAAACCGATGGAGTGCGTACTCTGGGTAGGGAAGGAGGTATTGCCTCAAGTGAAGGAGTTCAAGTACTTTGGGGTCTTGTTCACGAGTGAGGGGACAGTGGAGCACGAGGTTGGCCGGAGAATCGGGGCAGCGGGGGGCGGTATTGCACTCGCTCTATCACACCATTGTCACAAAAAGAGAGCTGAGCCGGAAGGCAAAGCTCTCGATCTACCGGTAAATTTTTGTTCCTACCCTCACCTATGGTCATGAAGGCTGGGTCAAGACCGAAAGAACTAGGTTGCGAGTACAAACGGCCAAAATGGACTTCCTCAGAAAGGTGGAGGGCTTCTCCCTTAGAGATAGGGTGAGGAGCTCAGTCATCCGTGAGGAGCTCGGAGTAGAGCCGCTGCTCCTTTGCATCGAAAGTAGTCAGTTGAGGTGGTTTGGGCATCTGGTAAGGATGCCCCCCTGGGCGCCTCCCTAGGAAGGTGTTTCAGGCACGTCCAGCTGGGAGGAGGCCTCAGGGAAGACCCAGCACTAGGTGGAGAGATTACAATTTGTTGCTTTATATAACAAAACAGATGTCATTTTCCACTAGGTTTATAAATGGACCTTTTTCCACTTTTTTAAGCTGCGTTCACACTGCCAGCGACAAAACGACCTCATCTCATTCATATTCAATGAGAGCTGGTGACTTCTGGCAACACGAGCGATGACGACTGTTGGCGAACGGATGTGGGCGTGTCCAGCGATGCAACAAAGTTGAGAAATGTTTAACTTTATGCAAATGAAGAGCGACTGTCAGGAGCGACAGCCAATACATGAGAAGATGGTAGAGCTCAAGTGATCCTAATATTTTAATAATAATAATAATTTTAAATAATTTATGACCTAACCACCATTCAATGGCGACATGCAGTGACAAAGTAGCTGGCAGTGTGAACACAGCTTTACTCGTCTCACAAAAGTCCAAAGATTACAAGCCTATGAACAAAACTGAAGAGTGCAATACACTCACCATTAACATTAAGCTTACGTTAGATGTCCAAATATCAGTTGTAAAACTGATTGCTGCTTCGGGAACGGCTTGTAACAGGCTGCGTGTGTGACATGACAAGATTAAACAACTCGGGCAATGTGACATCGGAAAAGTACCGCCTTTTCGGGATTGTGTATTTTGGGCTGAGGAAATGTATCAGATTTCTGAAGCCTCTGTCCTTAACTATGGAAAAAGGCTGGTCATCCAGGGCCATGAATACCATAATTTTCCTCGTAATTGCTTTGTTCTTTTCGCTGCTCACACCAAGGAAAGATAGGAGAGGCTTTTCCTTTTTTAGCTTCTTCAAACTGGGCATGTTCAGCTGGGTGATGGTGTTTTAAGTGTCTAATTAGGTTTGTTGTTCCAAACGTTTTTGTGGTGGTTCCCCCACGGTTTACTTTAGATCTACAATTCTTACAAATTGCGAACTTTCTGTCTTCACTCACAGTTACACCAGTTTTTTTTTTAATGGAACCGGACACACCATGCTTGAATATGAGGAAGTGTGAATGAGATTTGAGAGACTCTCTCTGTTCCTCATACAATGCTGTCATATGGCTTGGGAAGACTTGAAAATATGGCTGAATTCATTACAAAAACATATTAAAAATGTACCTTGAAAGCTCCTGTTCACTCTATGCTTCTATTTTGTGTTCAACTGGAAGAAAGAAAGTCATATGGGTTTGAAACACATGGGCCCGGTTTTTCAAAAGTAATCCACTAGGATTTTGGATAACGGATTGGATCAAATCTTGAAAATGGGTTTTTCAAAAGAAAAAACGGATTACATAATCGGATTAGATCACGTAATCCAATCTTGGTTTTGATCCGGATCAAACCTTTAGTTTGGGTTTTTCAGAACTTTTTTGTAGGATTTGGATCACTTTGATCCAAAAAATCTGGATTAAACTGATCCCATCAGAAGGGTGGATTCAGCGTGGATTTCATGCCCAAAATGTAATGAAAACTTTAAAAATGTATCAAATAATACTATATTTGGATCATGCAGTATCTTACAAGATATCCTATTTATTCATAAGGTTTTAATTTTATTTGTTCATCCGTCAGGCTACAGTGATTAGGTAGGCTTTAACGTATTCAGCCTTTCAGTATAGGCCTACAGCAAAATAGAAAGAGTTTGGCCTCATAAAATAATCCCCCAAACAGCTGTCAAAATTGACCAAAAACAATACATTTTATTCTGTCACTAATTGATATATATATTCATCACAATCGAAAATATTTTTGTTTTTAGAATATTTATTAGTGATGCATGCAATGATTACAGAATAACCAAAAAAAATGCAAAGAATGGCAATCACTGATTTTTGAAATCCAAATCAGAAATAGTGTCTAACTATTGCGTCCCTTGTTGCACGTCCTGTTTGCTCGTTCTGGCAGAATGCAGGAGGTTGGTTAGGCTCTCCAAGGGGCTCAGGTGCATCATTGTCAGCACAGAGAGGGACATTGCGCTTAGTAGCGATGTTGTGCAGGACAATACAGGCAAGGGTTATGTTGCATGCTTTCTGTGGTTCCGCTCTCAGGTAGTTAAGGCATGCAAAGCGCCTCTTAAGAACTCCATTTAAATGCTCAATTGCACATCTTGCTCTGCAATGAGCAGTGTTGAAGTGTGCCTGCGCCGGTGTATTTGCTGTTAGAAAAGGAGTCATCAGCCATGGTAGGAGTGGGTAGGCACTGTCTCCTAATATTATGCCATCCGGTCGGTTGGTTTGGAGGTCTCTATATAGAGCGCTCTCCCTCAGGATGCGTGCATCATGGACAGACCCAGGCCACTTGACAACGCAGTTGGTGATGATGAGGTCAGCATCACACACAAGTTGGACATTGATGCTGTGCCTCCCCTTTCTGTTTATAAACTCCCATTCATTCTCACGAGGTGCTTGTATATGCACATGTGTGCAGTCGATTGCTCCAATAGTATTAGGCATATTCCCCAAAAGAAAAAAGCTGCGCTTGGCCTGGGCAATCTGGTTGTCCTTTGGAAAAGAAACAAATTCATTGACCAGGCTGGCCAGTGCGATTGACACATCTCTCACCACATCACACACAGCTGATTTCACCACTCCCATATAGTCACCAACAACTTGATAGAAAGTCCCACATGCATAAAATCGGAGAGCAATGAGGATCTGGTCTTCCACAGACAGACCATGACTCCTTTGGGTTCTGTGTTGACGTTTTGGCCTGAGAAGGTTCACAAGGTACTCTATATCAGCCTTCCCAAAGCGAAACCGGACATACTGCTTCTCAGTGGTGTATTGCTCCAGTGGCTTGGTACGTTCAACATACACCCTTTGACGGTATCCTCTCCTGGCAAAGTGGTGGTGGCGGTGGACAACACCTGCCATTTCACTGTCTCTCCTTGAATCCTCTGAGAAAGGCTGATTTATATGGCTGTGTAGTTGGTCTTTTCAAACACACCTATTACAACTGATAATTGAGGCAATTGGACCCAAGGCCTATAATTGATGAACAATGTTCACTATAGTAAAGCAACGGAACCATGGACTTAAGAAGCTGTAACTTCACTGCTGCTGAAACCAATGCACTACTAGAGGGTGTTCGGTGCCATTACGGAACAATAGTGGGAAGTTTTAATTCTGCTAAGGATACCAACAAAAAGAAAAATGATGTTTGGATTTTAATCACAGAAAATGTGAATGCCATAGGGTCTGGCCAGAGGAGGACCACAGACCAAATCAAATTGCGGTGGAAGAATCTTAAGGCCAGGGCAACAAAGGACCATGCTGAAGCCAAAAACCCACAAACAGGCAACAAGCCATTTAAGAGGGGAGATTACACAGATGTGGTCCTCGACATCATTGGAGGTGAGAAGTCACAAGCTCTCCATGGTATTCAAGGTGTTGTAGGGGATGGCGAGCCTTGGATTGAGGAGGAGGAGGAGAATCTGCCAGTTCCTCCTGAGGCTGATCCAGAGAGCGCATTTATATTGAATCTCAGCTCTGTTCCTGTGGAAGAAGCTGGATCCTCATTGGTTGAGCCAGTGGTAGTTGCCACAGGATCTCAGAGGAAAGGCTTGAAGCGCCCTTCATCAAACAAAGATGATGATTACAAGGCACTTCTGCAAAAAGAGACTGAAAGGGCAGAAGCACAGCTTCGTCTGGCAGAGGAACAACTGACTCTGACCAAACTGCAGCAAACCAAGGCCAGACTTGAGATCCGCCTCCTAAAGGCTACGCTCAGACAAGCTGGTCTCTCCACATCAGATGAGGAAGTCTGAAATTATTGTGGAGTATTTGACATTAAGTCTTTTTTTAATTCAATACATCTATATTTGAAACTTGTTATAAATATCCTCAATGTACAGTGTTTTTGTTGTAGGTCTCAGATGAGCGGACTGCTGGAAGAGGATGGGGTGGGGTTTTTCTTGTTTTTAGTTTTTTTTAAATGTGTGTGTTTTCATTTCAAATAAAAATAAACTTATATTGACCCCACACTGGCTATTCTACTTGTTGCTTTTACATATCTATAGTTCTACATTGTGATTTCCTATCCTGTTTGAGCACTGGTTATCCAGATTTGGTGATCCTGAAAAGTTCCTATTCGGATCAGATTGATCCAATCCGATGTTGCTTTGAAAAACTGGCTCAAAAGTAAGCTGGATTACGTGATCACGGATCGCAAAAAAAAGGATTACTAAATCCGGATCAATTTTATCCGGATTAAACCTTTTGAAAAACCGGGCCCTGAGGATGAGGAAATGGTGATAGAATCTAACCAGCTTGGCTTCCATCACATCTCTTCTCCAATGAAAAAGCACAGTATTAAAGTATCTCGTGAGGAAACTGCTAACCGATTTCCTGAATATTTCAACAATGAATCTGGAACGTTCCACACTGGTGCTTTGAGGAGAATCACTTTGAATGTGTAAGTGGCAAAACAATGATCAAACCTCGATTGAAGTCTCTGGGTTTGTTTTTTATGCCTCTGAAATCCCCTCACAGATTTACAGCTTATATTCTTTTATACACGTTTCCTCTATATTTCTCTCTCACTCTCTTGTTCTCTATTTTTTCTTTTCTGTGTCATTACAATGTACTTTTCTGGAATTCATAACTTTTGTAAAGAAGTGATTTGAAAGGCTAATGTGGCCTCTAACATGATTTCATGTGAACATGAAACATTACAGAGACGCTATTCTTCAAGGTTTCTTTGAAAGGTGCCCGCAGATATGTGAAGGTGGCAGGTGGCATATTAAAAAAAAATATGTCGAACTTTTTTTCCAGTTTATTCTTTTTTTCCTGCTGTTCTCTCCTCTTGTCTTAAAGCAAATCGCTCTTTCCTGAAGTCAGAAATCACTTTAGCGCTTTCACATAATGGCCAATTCCTGCTTTACCACTGCGCTCCATTCAACCACATCTGTGTCCGAGCAGCCAATAAAACACCAAGATAAATTCACATACATCTCAGAACACACTCGTTGCCTGCTCGCAATAAAGTCAGAAACTTTTTATAGGAATTCCCAATGGCTGTTTGATGTTAGTATTTTTGATCTCTTTGATAGAATTTTCTTTCGAGTTTTGTTTTACTTTAAGCGTTCTAGCACTGACTGATGGGGAAAGCTTTCGTTTTCGAATATATTTTCTATGGTAACAGCAAACATCCAGGGAAACACAGTAAATTACTTTTTAAAGGAAATAGAAAGTAAAAAAAAAAAAATGTATGTTGTTACTTCATGTTAGTTTGCTGTAGTTTCTTTCTTAACCCCCATTCCTCTCAGCAGAGAGTCTGTAACCTCAGTATGTCAGAGTGATATGAACTCTCGTTTACAGCCAGAGACTCATCCATCTCCATTACCGTAGTGCAGTCTGATACCAGCCTTATTTCAGGCGCACAGCGGGAAACAGAGGCTACATCTACATTAATCCGGATACATTTGAAAACGGCGTTTTCGTTTCAAAACGCTCTCAGTGATATTTTAAGCCAATGAAATTCTGGATGCATAGGAAAGATTTTACTATGAATCTCTTCTTCTAGAATTGTTGTTGCATTGTAAATGTCACTTCATGGCCATTAAGTCACCATGAAACACTACTGAATGTATCTAGCTACTATAGTGTCATGCCAAAGGTCTACTCAGTTTTACACCTAAACTTATATATTTTCTTTTATATCTAAAATGATGTACAGTGGGGTCCGAAAGTCTGTTTTTGTAATTAATTCTAATTTTAACCCTTTTAAATTCTGTTTGGGTCAAAAAGACCCAGTAGATTACAGGGGGTATACAGCACACCTCCCTTTTGATTATAAACATGAACATTGTCGTATGCTTGTTTTTCATACCGAACACAAGCTTTATAAAAGCATTTCATCTGGAAAGAGTGCTACCTACATTATTAAACAGTAATTTTACAGTAAACTCATTATTTTGAATAAATAAAAGATCATTAGAATAATTATTGGATGTGGAGGGGGTGTCCTGGATGACTGTATCTGTTTAAATGTCTCACTTTTTGGTTTAACGACAGTATGCACTTGAGATGGCATGAACAAAAACTGATGATCATGTTTTCCATTATGATTTAACAATTTTACGAAGAGCGTCTTGTGTGCTTTAATGGAAGCAAAGAAATGTCCAGCCCGGTCTCATGAATGCTACGTGACCATGGCAAGAGATTTGAAAAACATTTTCAACATGAAAACATGCTTCATGATAGGTTTGTGTGCAGTTTCCCAGTGAAATATCCAGCGGGGGGCACAAAAAGTGAGGTTAAAATCAGGCAAAATTGATATGGTGAATGTTAGATAGAGGTTTAAATGAGCAAAACATACCTGCCTAAACTAAACAACAAATTAACTGATGGTGTCCTCCCTGTCCCAGAGTCCAAAGTCCAACACTATCCAGTGAGCTACCACACAAGTTAATCAAGTTAATAGATCTGCAAATAGTGTATTTTGACAATAGCCTGTAGAAAAAAAAAAAATAATAATAATGTATTAATTAATTTTATTATTTATTTGTTTATTTTTATTTCTCCAGCAGGGCAGGGCTCAAAACATATCAGTTTTTAGAATATTTTTTTTTTCTGTATAAATGTCTGGAGCACGTAACCCACAAAAACCCAGCAGAGCAGATTTGCAGCATTTGTTAGAAGCAATTCAATAATATTATTTAATATTTTATTCTTCATTTCATATTTTATCCCTAAATATCAACTAAAGAATTGTTTTCTAAGCATAGACAAAAGCATAGACAAAAAAAATAAAAAATTCATATACTTTTGTGTTGAACTGAGTTGTGAATTCAAAACTTTGTCTAAAAATAAATAAATACATTATTAATTAATTAATTAATTATGATTATTTTGCAACCTTAAAGGGGTCATGACATGGTTTTTTTTATTGTATTATTATGTTCCTTTAGGTGCAATTATAGTATTAATATATTTTTTTTTAAGAAAAACTTTTAAAATCTAGTGATTTATGACCTTTTCCCACCCTGTTTCTCATCCTCTGATTCAAACAGTCTGTTTTGGGGGCGTTTTCCATTTAAGACTTCAGTGTTAACGCCCACTGTTATGATTGGCTAACGTCAGTGCCTATGTATCAATTATTGACGCCCCAGCCAGAACAATATGCAAGTAAACTAAGTAAAAACACTGTGATTATTCATAATGAATGAAATTGCGCTTTAAAAAGTAGTTTAAAGTTTAAAATAGATTACTTACAGTTTGCGTCGTCGTTGTTCCCAGAATAGTCGGCACGGACTTATCTTTGAGCAACAGTTTTCTGGCAAAGCCAGCATCATATTGAGATTTGTTCTCAAAACAGTCATCCTTAAAATGTACAGAACAAACGCTTAAGTTAACACTGCCGTGACTGGAACGTCCGCAAAAAATAAACTGCATCCATTTTTCCCTGACGTCTGGATCTTTCGGCAGCTTATTCAGAGGTTTTGTTTGACCACAGCCAGGAACAGCACATCTGTGTGGCATCGTAATTTTCCTGTGCACAAGTAGTCTCTGTCAGAGCTCGCTGTCCATCGACTGAACACTTGTGAGGCGCACGGCGATACGAAATGAGCGTAGTTGTCTTGCGCTTAGAGCGTAGTTATGTTGTGCTGGAGGCGGTCATATGCAAACGCTGGTACGTCACTTCTAACCGTCACGTCACTTCTAACCATGAATCCAGAACGAGCTGTATTTTGAGCTTGATTAAATGATTCGTTTAGAATGGGGAGGACGTCTTAAAATATTAAACTTGCAGGACGTTTTAATGATACAAAGACCTCTTATATACCAAAAGATCAAGGCAAATTTGGTTTCTCATGTCATGACCCCTTTAAATGCCCAGTGTTATATATATATATATATATATATATATATATATATATATATATATATATATATATATATATATATATATATATATATATTTAAAAAAACATGCATAAAAATCATATTTTTTATAACCAGTGGTTCCCTAAAAACATGTTCAAGAAAGAGAAGAAAATATAATTACTATTGTATTGTATCCAAGATATGTAAGCCTTTGGTTGTTATATTCTTGAGCATGCCATGAGTGACAGTTTAGCTGTTTCTTGACAGTGAAGTGTTGGTCAATTGCAAGATTAACATTTCTCTTAGCAGATTTATGGTTTGCTTTTCCAGCAGGCATGGTTTAAATCACATCTGTCAATGCACGCTTTTATTTTTCTATACTGTAATCCACCAATACTTGTGGATAATAGCCTGTGAGTGAGGCAGCGATTTCAAATAGCTTTATTCACAGGGCTAGTCTTTAGCGGACATTAACTGAGGTGGGGAGGAAGGGTATTCATTAGCATAATGTTTAACTGACTCATGAAAATTTGAACAGCCGCAAGCAGAGAAGAGGAGTTGTTGTGAACGTAGCATCATTAGCGTAGTGAGAAGGTTTGGAGCGACAGCCAGGCAGCTGTTAGCATAGCGCTACGAGGCCTCGGGAGTGTGTGAGAGCCGCTGTTTAGTGTGCGTTACTGTGTGTATGGCCTCAGAGAGCCCACTGAGGGAATCAAATGGCCTCGACACACTGGGAGACTCTTTGATGTGAAACAGAGCTGATCGGCCGCACATCCCTCATGGCAGAGAGACAGAGAGAGACTTGTCCCCGCTGCTTAGCGTTAAAATCATTGTGTTTTGCTCCAGTGGAGATGAGAGCAATTCGACTTCTCTCCCACACCCCACTTTCTGTTTTACCTCTTACACGCGCACACACACAAACATGAATACATTCATCATATAGACACATACATCAGATCTGCAAATGTAATCTTGCCAGTTTTTGAGGTCTTCATTTAATGAATAATTTGTGGCATGCCTAAAGTGCATAAATGTGTTAAAATAATATTTTAGTTTCAGTACAAATTAAGCTTAATCGACAGCATTTTTGGTCGGGCTGCAAGATTTAGATAAAAAGTCATATTGCAGTTATTTTGAAAAATATTGTGATTACGTTTTTAACTGTGATGTGATGAACAAAACAATTATTAGTGATTACCTTTGACCAAAATGAATGTTTTTCCCATGCTTTACTGCTGTCACGATCGGCCACCGGAGATCGGGTTCACCTGAGTTCTAATCTCCTCTTTAAACACATACCGGGGCTTGATTAAGGTACAGCTGTTCCTCATTCAACTCCCTCTACATAAGCCACGCGCAGTGGCATTCACATTGCGAAGTCTTGTTTGTTCCGGCTACACTACTGAGCGTTCTAACTACTAAACCTGATTCATTCTCTGCCTGCCGACCTTGCTTACCCCTCTGACTATGATTGACTGCTACCTACCTACCTAAAACTCTTGCCTGCCTCTTCGTATTGCCACTTGCTGCCTGCCCTGACGTTCAGCCTGCCTCACTACGCACTCAGCCTGTCTACGATTGCCCTGCTTACCCACTGCTTGACCATTGCCTGTTTATATCTGTGAGTTCAATAAAGAAACTGCTGACGGATCCCAACTTACCTGAGTCTGTGTTACAACTGCCATAAAGACTTTGTCAAATCTTTGAAGGTGCACTCTTGAGTGCTCTTAAAAATACAAACAAACAAATATTTTTAATAAATAATAATAATAATAATTTAAAAAAAAAAACACTGTCTCCGTCATTTTCACATTACCATTATGTAACTGTTTTCATCAACTTAATGATAGGGTCTCAGCCCACTGTTCCTCATCATCATTTTTTGGGAACCCAGGCAACATGAATATTATACAATTTTAATATTATATTTATTATTATTATTATACAGTAATAATATATTTCTGTTATACAATTCTTAGATGGGGCATTATTTTGCAGTCCAGTTAAACCAAGGAATTCTAAACTGTCAAGCTTTTATTTTGACAGAAAACTGAATGAAGGGTTGCTATGTGTAGCTGACTTCACAACAGCTGTATAATGTGCTCCTCGTTTTAACATCTCCTCCTCTGTCCACAAATACCCAGTGCCAAAGTGTATAATATTTGTATTTTACCTTGTAGCTGACAAACATATTTGGAATTACACAAAATTGAATTAGAGTGAATCAGGAGCACTTTAAATGTGACTTACTCAGTGCATGTAAGCTGACTAAACCAAACTCTGAGAACATCTTTTACTTTAACATGAGATTTAGTTACAGCACATATCATCTTTGAAGTGAGCAGCACAAGCATACTATATATTTAATTGAATCACAGCTGCTGTTTAATAATGAAAGGTCATAACGCATTTTCCATTTTAGTTCTATTAATTATGCTGCCCAAATTTGTGGCATAATGTTGATTACCATAAACAAATTATTTGAACTCGTCCCCCGTAAAATAGCAAAAGTGGCAGTTACAGTGAGGCACTTACAATGGAAGTGAATGGGGGCCAGTCTATAAATATTAAAATGTTTAAGAATTATAGCCACAAGACATGAACAATTTATATGTGTCAATGTGGTTTAGTGTGATAAAATTGCCTGCTAACCTTATCTGTTAAAAGTTAAAGCCAAGGGGCTTTATGATGACATAACACAATGTGATCTGGTAAATGCTGTAAAGATGGTAAATCCCTGATTTTGTCATACTAAAAGCCTGTTAACAGATATAATGTTTACATCCTGTGCAACCTGGCCTCAATCAGAATCATGGTACTACACCTACATTTTTGCTAAATTTTTATTAACATTTTATGTGTCTCGGTTTACGTATCAGCTGATTTCTGGTGAAATGAACACTAGTGGCGCTACAAGGACAATCACTTTTATTCACTTTCACATAAATTGCGAGTAAATCAACAGATTATCAGTCCAGAAACATTTACTTTTCACCCTGTTCCTCACACAATGCTATCTTATGACATCTAAACACTTTCACTGTAGCGCATGACTTGTAAGGAGACACATTTTAATATTTGCATTACATAACCAACTACATTTACAGAGTTGTTTGAGTGTGATCAAATTGAGCAGCAGCTCAACTGAGAGAGTGTTGCACTTGTGATGTAAAGGAGCGGGATACGTGTCCTGAAGAGCATGTGAGTCAACATGTGAGCCGAAAGTGTCGTAGAAGCACCACAAATCAGTGTTTGCTTCAGCAATTGTGTTTTTCATCTCACATTTGCTTTTATGACAGTATCGGTTATGTTTAGGTTTAAGATTTAGGGTAGCGAGGTTAGTTTTGTTGATTTAAAACTTGATGGAGCATTAACGTTAAAACCTCATCTGTCTGGGGGAACATTAAACTCATTTTTTAGGGACACACAGTGGACATTTCACCTATATGTGTAATAAACCTCATAGCATCATTAAAAAATTGCTCCACAGCCACATCATTTCCATGAAGTCAGGCTGGTCTTGTGGCTATACTTTAGAAACAATTGCTGTCTATTGAGTTTAACTTGTTTTGAACTGGGAAAAATCCTTCAAGGTCAGAGTCACTGCAAGTAGATTCAATTGTGCAGTGATTTATCAAGCCTGAATGACATTTCAGAAATAATAACTGCATTAATTAACACAAGTAAAGTACTGTCGACATTTTGGCACATTGGAGAAAGAGAATACATTGATACACCCAAACGTGGCTGAAAATAGTTTATTAAACTAATTAGTGATTTGTTTATTAATATTATTAATAGTAGTAAATTCTTTGAAATTCAGTGGTACGATGGCTTAAATGTGTTGTTTGTAAAATCAGGTGATGTTCTGTATTTAACATGCTATTTGTGTGTTTCAGGAATCTGAAGGAACGTTGCCCAACTTGTTGGTGCTGTGTGGCGATCACGGCATGTCTGAAACCGGCAGTCACGGCGGATCATCAGAACCAGAAATCAACACGCCCCTTGTGCTCATTAGCCCCACCTTCAGGAGGAAAAGTGAGTAGCGTTTCACACAGGTGATGGCATTTCAGACTGGGGGGGGGGGGGTTGACCATTGGATTACCAAGAAATAATCCACAAAATTCATTTTAAAGTGTTCTGAATGAAAAGTTACTTGCATTCAGTTCCTGCTCCAATGTTAAAGGTTTATACCACTCTTTTTAAAGTTCAAAAGAAAAAAATTGCCAGGATATCCTATTGATTTTTCTCTGTTTGAAACTTAAGCTATTTGAAGCTGGGGTTGTATATTTTGATGTCTTCATTTTTATGTATTCTTTTGTCTTACATGTCTTCTGAGTACATTGGCCAGAATCCGTACACAATATTCCACCCACAATTGCAAAGCTGTGTTCAATATCTGAGTTATGACAAATACCCCCATTAAACAAGGGCTCTAATAGTGTTTGGGCTCCTGCAAAGCAACTTTGCAGACAATAAAAGTTTTTGCAAATCAGTCTTCAGAATGTGTGTTGGCGTGACTGAAGTCCAAGTCCATTTTTTCATCTTTATCCTGCTTTAAAACTAATTGACAGTTAACGACCAGCAAATTCACTGATGTGTTTATGTGAATGTATATCTTTGAGAGGTGTGAGAAGCACATCTCTTTTCACCGGGGCTTTAGTGTAACTAGAGCCGATGCAGCATTTAATGATGTTATTTACTCAATGTTGCAAAAGTGTGAGAATTGTGAATCTAGCGCTTGCTGTACACACACACACTACGTCAGTAATGAGCTTTCCAAAATCAAAGATCCGTTTCAGCAAATGAAAAGCAAACAAATGCTCTCAGTAGCGATTGCTTGAACGGACGAACTCACGACACAGAACAATGCTTAAATCAAAAACAGATGTACAGCAAAACAATAAGCATTTTTCAAATCCGCTTTAATGACTGTGCAAGATATTTTTAGATTATGCCAGCTAAACACACATCTGTTTGGGAGATGTTTGAACCATTTAAATAAATTGTGATCTACTGCTCTTTGAACATGACGCATGACAATTTTGGTTGAAATGTATGTTAGTAACCTGCAAACCCTGATGAAACTGCTCCCCAAATAAAGAACCTGCTGTGCACTTTATGTTTATGTTATATAAAATGCTTTATGTAGCATTTTAGTTTTTTATTTTTCCTCCATGAAGTTCTCTAATAAATTTTGTCAATGAATATTGCACCAAAAATAGCTGAATTATAAAGGTGCTCTCAGGGTGAATTCCAAACAGAAGTGAGCATCCCTATGTCCTTCTCCCTCTAAAGGGCAGAGCCCTTGAAGTGGGAACTCTGAAGGGAGCAGGGCACTCGCGTCTCATGTATGGCCGTTTGGAACACCCTTGATGAATGGAGTATTGAAAGACTTTATCTTCGTGTGAAAGGTTACCATGACGATGCAGCGTAGATGTTTTAACAACCGGAATCTCTTATTAATTGCTGATAATTTGTTGTTGCAATAAATATACTTTTTTGTAATATATATATATATATATATATATATATATATATATGTATATATATATATATATGTATATGTGTATTTATTTTATTTTATTTTATTTTCAAATATTGCCTTTTGTGTATTATTTAAAATTGCTTACTGTTGGGGGCCTGGGTCAGCAAGTAAAGACGCTGACTATCACACCTGAAGTCGCAAGTTTGGATCCAGGGCATGCTGAGTGACTCCAGTCAAGCTTCCTAAGCAACCAAATTGTTGGCCCGGTTGCTAGGGAGGGTAAAGTCACATGGGCTAACCTCCTCATGTTTGCTATAATGTGGTTCTCATTCTCGGTGGGGCGCGTGGTGAGTTGTGGGTGGATGCTGCAGAGAATAGCGTGAAGCCTCCACATGCACTATGTCTCTGTAGTAACGCGCTCAACAAGCCACATGATAAGATGCGCGGATTGACGGTCTCAGACGTGGAGGCAACTGCAATTCGTCTTCCGCCACCCGGACTAAGGCGAGTCACCACGCCAACATGAGGACTTGGAGAGCATTGGGAATTGGGCATTCCAAATTGGGGACAAAAAGGGGAGAAAATCCACAAAAAACAAAAAAATATTGCTTACTGTTGCTGTTTTAATAATAATAATAATAATAATAATAGTAGTAAAATGTACATTTGTACATAAATGGATATAAAATGCATGAATTAACTTATTTGGTTCATGAGAGGTCTTAATAAAAAAAATTACGTTTTTCAAGTATCTCTTTGCTTATGTCTGTATACTATTTTATGTATGAGGACGAATGCAAACTGCGGAGTAGAAGTATCCGCTTAGCGCTTGCGTTTGAACATG